>NW_026690790.1:0-298715 GCF_019097595.1 Hemibagrus wyckioides | reverse complement strand
CTCAAACCATCTTAATCATATAAACGATATTCCTGATTAAGCGTGTTTTTTGTGTAATAGCAGCGGTGTTTAAAAGACTTTTATACTTCAAGTGAAAAAGAGGAAACTCAGTAACTCACCGTTCAGGGTAAATGCCAGTCATCCATCCGGGCTCGGGATCCACAATCACGGTGCTGAGGCCAAATATACAGAAGTTCATCATCGCTCTTCTAGAGAGTCGGTGTGGGAAGTCAAATCCAGTAATTAGATGAGAGAAATCCGAAAGGTGTGTAGCAAAATGCCAAAAGATGATCCAAATCTTGCGACCTTCAGAACATGCAACTTGCTTTAGGATTTAAAGTAAACACTCCATTAGAAACTAGATCATGTGCCGCTGCATTGACAAGCGCATGCATGAACCTCCGTGATTCCCCTCACTCATACTGGACGAATAGATATATAAATAAAGAAGGTCTGTTTCTAAATGTCTAGGAGCTTTTTTTCTTGTTTTTATTTTTACACATGCACACATACTGTATGTGGTTTTGAATATTAAAAGTATATATATATATATATATATATATATATATATATTGATATATAAACTGGATATATAACATTACCATTATGACCACTTGCCTAATATTGTGTTTGTACCCTTTTTCCTGCCAAATCTACACATGCAGCCTACCATATATAGAGGTGTGGTCTCCTCTAGATCCCTATATGTATGTAATTATATATATATACATGTATATATATATATATATATATATATACATACATACATACATATATATATGTGACAAATGAAGTGAATAATTATCTGAACTAATTATCTTGTCATCATGGCACCTCCTTTGTTCAGATTGGGATATATATTCAAGAACAGTAAGTGAACTGTTTGTCCCTCAAAGTTAAAGTGTGTTAGATGCTAAGAAAAATGGGGCGTCATGGGCATTTGAAGTAACTTGACAAGGGTAAAGTGCGGCGGCTAGCGACTGGATCAGAGAATCTCCAAAACCGCAGCTCTTGTGGAGTGTTCCAGGTCTCACAGTGGTCAGCCAGTATCCTAAAAGTGGGGTCCAAGGAAGGAACAGTGGGGAACAGACAGGGTCATGGGCAGCCAAAGGCTCATTGATGCAATATGAGGAGCGGAGACATTTGGCCCATCTGATCCCATCCCAAAGACAAACTACTGTTAGCTCCCATAACTGAAGTCATTACTGGTTCCAAGTAGCAAAGGTGTCCGTTGGATGACGAATCAGACTGTTTCAGCAGGTGGTCACGGCTGGGCCGTAATTGCTCCCTTCCTGATTTTTTCTCCCCACATTTGTCTACTTAAATGATTCAGCTCAAACAAATTATTTTTTTAAGGCACAAGAGGATAACTTGGTAAATACAGTACTAGTTTTGAAATTCATGTCATTGCTTAAGGGAAAAAAGCTGGCCAAGCCTTGCATGGTTTGCCTATGTAAAAAGTAATTTCCCCCACACTAATAACTGGCTATGCCACCTTCAGCAACAACAACTGCAATCGAGCATAAATGATAACTGGCAAAGGAGTCTTTCACATCACTGTAGAGAAAAATTTGAGACTCAACTCCTTTCTTTGGAGAATTGTTTAAAAAGAAAACCAATCAGACCCTACTGTGTGTCTACATGCAGCCATAAACCAAGGACACCCACACTGCTCTCTCGCATCACACACTCATGCAGAAACATTCTCTATTACTCTTGCACTTACTTGGCCACGAGCCTAAACAAAGCACAGTGGTGACACCTATTAGAACATAATAATGACAGAGACTGGAAAACCAACAAAAGGTAGTGGGGGTCTCTAGTGTTAGAAAAGTGCAACCTGACAGGAAACTGGTAGATGTTTTTCCTGTATATTTCAGTCTAGTTGTGTGGATATTTAACATGATCAGAAAATGACAGATGGTTTTCAGAAGTCTTTGAGCTTTCAATTTACCATTATAAAAAATGGACCCTATCCAGAAGCCTCCAAAATTCACTGATGGATGCACCAGTGTAGTATCAAATTACACCAAAATATGGATTTTCATTGGAAGCAGCTTAAGAGAAACCATCTATTACATGGACTTTTGCATAACAATCGGGATGAAGACTTTTGTTTGATAATTATGTACAGTATTGACATTAAAATTTATACTGATTTGGATTGGTCATCGAAGGTGTTTAAGCAATAGGCCCTGATAGCAGACAGGTTTCAAATCAAATCTCTCCTTTTTAAGAATGTCCTCTTTCTGATTATTGTTTTATATAAAAACTCAACGTTCATTCTTCCTCCTGTTCATCTTCGGGTCAATTTGACCCACTGTAAAAAGTACTCCAAGTAACTTTTTTTTTAAATAAGAATATGTGTTGTGTGTTGAAACAATCTGGCTATCTAAAGTTGACTTCAGGTATTTGATCTCTAAGATGAGATTTTTGTGGAAGATCTCGAAAAGTTGGAAATTAGTTTTTAATAAAGTTTTGGAGCTGAAAATATCTAAAAACAGTGAAGCGGAAGGGGAATTTTTGTGTTGAAAAAGCTAGAGAAAAATATTATCAATGTAGATAACAACAACTGCTCTTTTAATCAATTGCTTGAGACAATGGAATTACTGTTAGGAAAACATGAGATGGCAATTTGGTTTTTAAAAGTCATTTCCCGCATGAATTCTGGCTGGTCATTCTGTTCCAAATAAAAAGATGAGGTGTGTTGTTTTAAAATTCTTAAAGAAAGTTTTAGATATAAAGAGATTGGAACAACCACTGAAAATAAATGCAAAAATCTAGGCCAACAATGTTGTCTTTACTGAGTTTAAGCTGATCATCATGAGAAATGGGGAGAGCTGACCAGCGAGCAAATGTCGTTCCAGGTTTGCATGAACTGTACCAACTCTCCCAATCAAACTGTTCAGTATGAATGGCAATTGCTGGGGTTCAGTTGTCCAATGCAAAAGCAAAGGTGTTACAAAGTGGTGAGCCCTGTCAGCATGCAAAGTTTAAAATAAGAGGAAGAATCCATCCATCTCCATGTTAGCTGAGGAGACTGGGAAGGAATACTAAAATTTCAATCCAGGAAATGAAACTGTGCTTTTATTCACTTCAAATTTCTGTAGCACATAAAAAAATGCTAATCCCATTCTACATGATCTACATTGATCATGTTTGTTTTTCAATTTCTTCCTCACTCCACTGTCCCCCAAAACATGCAATCAGGGTGAACTGGCTACGTGCAATCATGTTCACTTCTAAGAGAGAGAAAAAAGAGAGGTTTAAAATCATTTTCTATAATCTACTATTTAAAGCAGTTCCAGGCTGGTGGAGGTGGGTGCAACAGTGTGTAGGAAATGTTTTTATGGCACATTAGACCTCGCTGGGCTGCTTAAATGCCACAAAGCCCTCAGGGAAGCGGTATTAGTGTATTAGTAAAGCCGGATCTTTTTAAGATTAAAGGTGGCGTGCAGAGTTGCAGCAAACTATAGGGGATAAAGTTGATGAGCCTATACAATGAAGCTATGGGAAAGAGTAGTGGAAGCTAGGATTAAGGGAAGGTAGTGGAAATTTGTGAGCAACAGTGTGGCTTCTCATGCCCAGAAAGAGCACAACAGATGGCAATTTTTGCTCTGAGAATGTTGATGGAGAAACATAGGGATGGTCAGAGAGAGTTGCACCTGTGTGTTTGTAGACTTGGAGAAAGCGTGTGACGGGGTGCCAAGAGAAGAGCTTTGTGGTACTGTATGGGGGAAGTCAGAATTGAGCAGAAAGAGTATGTCAGGAGTGGTGCAGGACATGTATGAGAGGTGGAGCAGGACAGTGGTGAGGTGTGCTGTAGAGGCAGACAGAGGATTTCAAAGTGGAGGTGGGACTGCATCACAGGGATCGGCTCTGAGCCCTTCCTGTTTGCTATGGTGATGGACCAGTTATCAGAGGAGGAGGTCAGACAGAAGTCTCCTTGGACAAATGATGTTTGCAGATGACATTGTGATCTCTAGTGAGAGCAGGGGGGAGCAGGTGGAGGAAAACCTGGAGAGGTGGAGGTTTGCAGCTTGGAGAGAAGAGAGGAATGAAACTTGGTCGTGGTAAGACTGAGAGTACATGTGTGTGTGAATGAAAGGGAGGGAAGTGGAAACAAAGTAAGATTACAGGGAAGTGAAGAGATTGAAGAAGGTACAGAGGTTTAGGGTACTTGCGGTCAACAGTCCAGAGTAATGGAGAGTGTGGGATAGAGGTGTTAAAGCAAGCGAGTGCAGGCAGGTTGGAATGGTGGAGAAAGGTGTCGGGAGTTCTGTGTGATAGAGCAATTTCAGCAAGAATCAAAGGGGAAGGTGTAGAGGACAGTGGTGAGACCGGCCATGCTAAATGGTTTTAGAGACAGTATCACTGGAGACAGAGACAGGAGTCAGAGCTGGAGGTAGCAGAGCTGAGAAGATGTTGAGAGGTTCTCTTTGGGAGTGACAAGGTTGGACAGGGATTAGGAATGAGTACATCAGAGGGACAGCTCATGTTGGAGGTTTGGGGGATAAGTTAGTGAGGACAGATTAAGATGGTTTGGACATGTTCAGAGAGGAGGGAGAGTAGTATATTGGTAGGAGAATGTTGGGACATGGAGCTGCCAGGCAGGAGGAAAAGAGGAAGGCCAAAGAGGAGGTATATGGATGTAATACAATGAGGATATATGAAGCTAGTAGGTGCAAAGTGTTGGAGATGCAGAAGATAGGGATAGGTGGAGAGAGATGATTGGCTGTGGCATTCCCCTGAAGGGAAAAAGCCTGTCATCATAATACACACAATAATCTCTATCTCATCTCATCTCATCTCATCTCATCTGTTGTGCATTAATTCCACTAAAGTTAAAAGTAAAAGTGTAATGTAGGTATGGGAGTATTTAGTACCTTTTTATATTCTTTATACACAAATGCCTGACAAGATTTCGTATCTTGCAAAGTGCCTTCTGCTACTCCTCTCCATACCACCTGAGTTCTTTCAGAGAGAACTTTGCATCTACCAAGCAACAGGTGGAGGAGAAAAGACTGCAGAAGCGTAAGAGGCCTGAAGCTCAAACACATCAGCTGAGAAGATCATCAGCGTCTCTCTTCCCCTCTATTATGGACGCCTTACTCCACATGCTGCATCCGTAGCAAACAGACACAGCATTGTGGACGACCCCACACACCTCTACACACTCTTCCACCCTTCTGCCATCCGGGAAAGAGAGGGTACTTGAAGCATTCAGGACCCACACAACCAGACTGTTGGAACAGCACACACACACACATATTTCTTGTTCACATGTACACGTCACTTTAATATTTGTATCTCTTTCGCACTCACGGTCAAACACTATTCTTTAACGTACAAAGGCCGTTATGTATCTTGTTTGTCTGCACTGTCTTATCTTGTCATCCTGTGCACTTATATTTGTATGTTTTAGTTTCTAAAGAATGCACCTTGTAGTATAGTTGTATACTTGTAGTGTAGGACCTTCTGAGTTCAGGAGGAGCAAGTTGTTTCATTTCTCACCGTGTACTGCATCAGCTATATATAGTAATAAAGCTACTTTGACTTTTGACTGACCATGTCGGGCAGCCGTGTATGGTTTTGTAAAAGATGGAACTAAAGCAGAGGTCCGAACAGTCCACATATGTACACTACCCAGTCAAAAGTTTGGACACTCCTTCTAATTCCATGGTCTTTCCTGATATTTATTTACTTTCTACATTGTAAAACAATGCTGAAGGTGGCAAATCCCACACATAATGTCCTTTGAACAGATGCTATTGAGACATGTCTGCTACTGATGCTCTGTAAAACCTTCTCATATGGCTCTAATCTGAGGTGCTGTTGGTTGGTGATTTCTGAGGCCATGGTAACTCTGATAGAACTTCTCCTCTGCAGCAGAGGTAAGTTTTTGGTCTTGCTTTTACTGGGATGGTCTTCATGTGAGCCAGTTTCATCATGGTGCCCAGCCGGGTTTGCAAATGCACTCTGATGTCAATACTGTTCTTGCAAAGAACTATCTCCAGATTTCTTGACCTTCGTGTCTTTAAAATAACAACTGACTATTTTTTGTTGTCGTTACATATGGATTACTTGAGATCCATGTGTGTTATTTTCATAGTTTTGAAATCTCCAGTATTGTTCTAGGATGTAGAAAAACCAAATCCCTAAACAAAAAGCATTAGACCAAAAGGTGTGTCCAAACTTCTTTTGACTGGTAGTGTACTGAGATCTCTTTCTATAGATTTTCAGATAGAATTTCTGTACTTGTTATCTTTTAGATATATTTTGTATATATTTTGGTCTTTATTTTAATGTGTATTAAATTAATTAGTGTTTAAAGTTTGCAATAATATGTATATATGTGTGTGTGCAGTCTCCTGGTGTGTGTTTTTCACATTTTTGTGTCTTTTCTTGGATTGCTCTTTAGTGTTAAGCAAATGTCAAATAAATAAAATTGTTAGATAAACACTGATTTCTTTGTTGTTGTGTCTCTATTCTACAGAATTCATTATATATTATTCATAAATGTGTGTTTACATAAACTCTTTCATAGACTGCATGCTGTCTTTGTGCCATGGATTACAAAGTCCGTATACAGCATTTTTTGTAACATTGCAGCAATTTTCACTCAGTTAAAAAATTTCATTCATTTGCACTGAGTGGGGATCTTCGAGGCCCGGCTTCTGACAAACGTTTTAATAAATTTCTAAATTGGCTGTGACATGAATTCTACCACCTGGGACAGCAGCAGAAAAGCTTCAATTTCCATTTTTTTCCAAGCTTCCAGTTTTGTAATAATTCAAGAGTGTGTATAAGTTACACAGTGACAATCTCTAAATAATTTAAAAGCCCAATTTGTTGTTCAATATTGTTGTAGGCTTTATATTGCAAGGATTAAATGGTAACAATGACTATTGTAGGCTCTGTGGTGTTATAGTTTGCTTGAGTTTTTTCACTGATTTTATTTAAATTCATTTTGGGATAGTTATTTTTCATACCTTATAAATCTTTATGAATAAAAATAAACAATAAACAACGCAATTCAAGAGTCTGTAGCATTGTTATAATATGCTATGTTACAAAAGGTGTAGGTTACACTGGGCAATCTATAGCTGACAAATCAACTGCATATGGATTAAAAACAACACTCCAGATTTATGCATGAATTTTATACACATTTCTATTTTCTACACTGCAGGGTTAGCTGATGTTTATTCAGATAATCATACACAAAGAATAAATAAAGCAGTAAGTTGATAAATAAAATAAAATAAAAAGTAAGTAGATAAACAAAGAAAGAAAGAAAGAAAGAAAGAAAGAAAGAAAGAAAGAAAAGAAAGAAGAGAGTTGTTGTTGTTGTTGTTGTTAGTGGTTGTTGTTAAATGATTTTCCCTAATGAAGCTTTAAAGCATTAACCAACTCTTTATTAAAACATTTAGTGTTATGGAAAAGAAACCATAATGACAGATATTCACCACATTTATAGTCTGTAGGAAATAAAAGCTATGTAATGCATCACATGAAAGTAAAGTAAAAAACAACAAGGGCGCGGGACGGTTGAGAATGAACTCATTTCTTGTATCCAATAAAGCGGTCATGTCCGCGGTACAAAAAGCAGAAAGACTCGAACCCCGAGGGCTTCGAAAGGTAGACATAATCTTTTCTGTTTACTGGATCTTATGCGATGTTGCGCATGTATGCGCGGTGAATCACAAAAATGAACAAATCAATCCCGAGAGCGACTCGATGACTGCGAGTCATGGGAAAGGTTCGTTCAAAATGAACGACATTACATCGCTAGTCTTAAGCAAGTGATGAAGATGGGCGATTCCACACAGCTTCCCCATGTAATCCATATATATCAATGTATACAAGTTAGTTAGAATGCCCTTATTGTCCAAGGAGTCAGGTATAATGTGTCTAAAATGGTTTGTTCAAATGACCCCAGTTGTTTTTGTGTAGGTGTGGAGTGACATGAACCTTTCTAGAGGAGCAGGAGGTGCTGGGGTTATTAACTTACAGAGACTGAGTGTGGGATGCTGGTGACCACAGAGCACAGTTTAGGACACACACTGACCCAAACTCCCCATCCTGAGACTTTGGAAGAGGATCTGTATTTATTAGTTTTAAACTATGTGCAGCAAATTGTGGAAAAAATATGTTTTAATTACGTTTTATAGCATCATTTTGCAATGCATTTAACCCTAAATCCTTCTGCAGCTTTTTATATGGTGGCATGCAACTCCATACATGATGTTGATCTGTCTCTAACACACAAAGACATAAATAAAGAGTCTAGAAATCATTTCTAATTTAAAGGAAGTTGTTTTGAGCTTGGACTCTGACAAGAAGCCATTGTTAATATGAATAAACAGCTCTCTCTCTCTCTCTCTCTCTCTCTCTCTCTGGCCATCTTAATATGAAACAGTAACACCTACCTGGCTTTAATAAAACTTTTATTTTATTTCTTTCTTTCCTTTTTCAACATAGGACAAAACTAGCAGTAACAGCCCTTGGATTTAGAATTACAAAAACTTAAAAAACTTGTTATAAATGATAAAACTACTGCAATGGGCAGAAACAGAAGTGGTGAGAGTCAAATACTTTAAAAATTTATTATGCAAAAAAACAAACCAACAACTGTGTTTTATCATGGCATCAGCATGTAGATGTTGTATAAGCAAGAACACTGCTGTAATGGCAGCCCTGAACATTCAGACTAAAGCTTTTATCTTTTTCTGGTTTCTGGAATGGCCATGTCCTGATTGGTGCATGTGTCCGTCTCTCTGATCCTGCAGCCCCTGACCTGAATCTGACTGACCTGACCCTGTACTCTGACTGACCTGGACCCTGTATCTGAGCCTGAATCTGACTGACCAGACCCTGTATCTGGACTGGACCTCAGCCTGTATCTCGATCCTGTATCTGACTGGCGTGGAGCGTGTATCTGGCGCTTCATCTGGACTGACCTGGAGCCTGTATCTGACCCTGTATCTGACTGACCTGAGCCTGTGTCTGGCGCTGTATCTGACTGACCTGAGCACCTGTATCTGATTGGACCTGACCCTATCTATCTGACTGACCTGGCCCAACTGAACCTGTATCTGAGCCTGTATCTGATTGACCTGAGCCTGTATCTGATTGACCTGAGCCTATATCTGACTGGATCTGAGCCTGTATCTGACTGACCTGGAACCTGTATCTGAGCCTGTATCTGATTGACCTGAGCCAGCCATCTGACCCTTGTATCTGATTGACCTGAGCCTTATATCTGACCCTGTATCTGGCTGGACCTGAGCCTGTATCTGGACCCTGTATCTGACTGGACCTAGACCCTCCATGTCTGCTGAGGCCTGCATCAGTTGACTGAGCCTGTATCGGATTGACCTGTAGCCTATGTTTGATACAGTACTCTGTATCCTGACTGACTGATCGGCCTAGTGAATGACATTGACCCATGTCATCCTGATTGACCTGAGCCTTAGTCGGCCCTGTGTCATTTGACCTGAGCCTGTATCTGATTGACCTGAGCTCATGTATCTGACTCCTGACCTGAGCCTGTGTCTGGCCAATGCCTCTGTTGGCCTGAGACCTGCTGTGTCGAGCCTGTCCAGCTGGAGTGACCTAGGCCTGCGATATCTGACCCTGTATCCGACTGGACCTAGGCCTGTATCTGACCCTGTGATCTGACTGACCTGAGCCTGCATCTGACCCTCTGTATCTGACTGAGTCTGAGCCTGTATCTGACCCTGTATCTGACTGATCTGAGCTCAGCCCGACCTCATCCCGACTGGCCTGAGCTCGTATCTGACCCTGTATCCCAGCTGACCTGAGACACCTGTATCTGACACTGATCTGAGCCTGAAATTCTGAGCCTGTATCTGGCTGACCTGAGCCTGTATCTGTCCCCAGCCCACCGACCTGCATCCTCTGTATCTGACCACAGGCTCTACATGTGCTGGAGCCTGTATCTGACTGGACCCAGCCTGTGTCTGGCCCTGTATCTGACTGACCTGAGCTCGTGGCCCAACTCGACCTGAACCTGTATCTGATACCTGTATCTGGCTAGAGTGAGGCTATGTCTGTACTGATCTGAGCCTGTATCTGACCCCCTGTATCTAACCCTGACCTGAGCCTGTATCTGACCCTGTATCCAGTTGATTCAGAATCAGTGGCTATATTCGGACATGCTGTATCAGACTGACCATGTCCCATTTGGCCTGAGCCTGTATCTCGACCCTGTATCTGACTGACCTGGAGCCTGTATCAGACAGATTTCTGAGCCTGTATCTGACCCTGTGTATCTAACTGACCTGAGCCTGTATCATTATCCATATAGTCCCATTAGCTGACTGGACCTGAGCCTGTAATGACCCTGTATCCGACTGACCTGAGCTCTGTATTTGACTAGCCTGTATCTGGCTGACCAGTGAACCTGCACATGGTGATGGTGATACAGGACTCTGATTAAGCAGTCTGGGTTAATGTACAGAGATCAAATAAACACAAAGTGAATGACATTCACTTTAAAGCTCTACATTTCATCATGGTGAGCAGACATTACGAGCTTAGGTGCGCGTTGTGCATTATATATCTACTGCTTTGAGCAACAATAATGTTGCTGTCTATGATGCTAATGATTGTACAATGATACACTTGTCCAGTTCATTAAAATACTTCTACTCTTTAGGCATAATAACAGGAACGGTTTGATTACAGAGTTGTTACTGATCTACAATGAGCCCATACTTAAGAAGCAGATTAATTAAATCTTCTCACTTGATTAAGACGGGTTCAAACACTAACCGGCAGAGTAGCGCGTCAGTGACGTCCACTTTATTAGTAGAGCTGTTGGTAGTAGGTTGAAAGCAGTGGACCACGGGACTGTTTAGTTTCTGTCACATTTAATCTGCCATAACCGCCAAATTCTACAGCGTGATTTTTTGGGAATAACAAACACTAGCATGCTGGAAAGAACTGACTGGCATCGTGTGATTCACGTGTTTTATTTATTTTTAGGAACATGCGTAATGATATTATGGTGCAGTTGATTTGACGCTTATATCAAACATTCAGACGTGTTGATATGATTCAAACTCTTTCCGTGGGTCTCGAGAGTTATTGATAAGGATTAGCCCTAGCCGCGCCCCTGTTACTATGCAAAAATGTTCAGACATTACAGAATCAGTAAACAGTGACGTGGGACTGTTGAAGGGTTGATCATTTCTACTTTGGAGGCAGTTTCACACTTTCTCAGACTGAGATAAGAGAGATTTTTTGTAGTCTTTCAAACTGGACACAAAGTGTTTAAATTTCTAATTTAATGATCTGAATGAAAACATTATCCATTTAGTCAAAGTAAAGCTCTTAAAGGAAAACAGGTTGGAGAGTCCTGTTCTATAAAAGCTCTCTGCTGTGCTTATGTTGTGTAGATTTGTAGCAGTTCAGTGAAGTAATGATGGCAACAAAGGTGATGAGAAAAACACGTTCAGAGGTTTTTGTTCCAGTTCATCCTTTTTATTATCGCCCTTTTAACACGTCGTTTCTCCCTAATACTAATTTAGCTAACATTAGCTAGTTCAGGCTAGCTACACACGAGCTAGTAGCAGAGACTGCGCCCTTGTGCACTAGAAATGTACCAGATTTCTGCTTCCTAAAGATACTGTAGACAGACAACTAAATGTTAGTAGGGATCGATCCCTTGATTCTCGTCTGGCACCAAGACGTTGCTTTGAATCTCCCCATGTACGGGTTTTAGTCCTGCATATGCCATGAGAAAGCACGGTGTATTTCTGACAGAGGGGTTACACTGACCAGGACAGCGGCACGAGCACGAGACCGTGAGCTGCACAAAGCACGTGCCGTGGTCCGCAAAAGTGTGCACATGCACGTGACCTTTAGCAAGAGTTTGGTCCAAAAAAAGCTTGAGATTAATGATCTGATCAAATCAATTGGTTCAGAAAGCTCCTGTATTGATTCGGGTGTAATTTCTGTCATGTTGGTGTTGTAGGTTTGTACATTTAGACTCCCTCACAACCTTGTAGTTCTGAGTCAGTTTGAATAGCAGCTGATTATTAGTTAATAATTAGTTAATTGATTATTAGTGTCTAGTTAGGGGTTTATTCACTGCTATTCAGGTGTTATTGTACCAGCTGTGACTGAGGTCATGTGACTGACTGCGTGTGACTGACGTCATGTGACCTGAGGAGTGTTGTTAGGACAAGACTGAGGGCGTGTTGAGGCATGTGACTGAGAGAGCGTGTTAGGGCATGTTTAGACTGAGGGCGGTGTGGACTGACGCTCATGTGTTTGAGTGTTGGACATGAGCTGAGAGCGTGTTGCAGACATGTGACTGAGGGCGTGTTAGGGACATGTGGGACTGAGTTTGTTAGACATGTGACTGAGGGCGTGTTAGGACATGTGACTGAGGGCGTGTTAGGACATGTTTCTACTTTGGGAGACGGTTCACACTTTCAGACTGAGTTAAGAGAGATTTTTTTGTGTCTTCAAACTGACAAGTGTTTAAAACTCTAATTTAATGATCTAAGCCATGAAAACATATATCCATTTCAGTCAAAGTAGGTCTTAAAGGAAGAAAACAGGGTTTGGAGAGTCCTGTTCTATAAAAATTCCTGCTGTTGAAAACTGCAGATTTGTAGAAGTTCAGTGAAGGATTATTGCAACGAAGGTGATGAGAAAACACGTTTGCTTTTTTGTGCCTCATACTGTAGAAGAAGAAGATGAGACGTTATTCATGCAGTGAAGCTAAAACACACTGAACATCCTGAGCTCCACAACCCTCACTGTCCTTTTAGCTCCTTCCAGCCATGATCACAACATATCTTCTCTCTCCTCTTTCTTCTCAGCTCACTTTGACTCCGATAGGGGATGTCTTGTGTGCTTATTAGCTCTCTGAGGAAGGTGCTGCGAAGGCAGAAAAGCAGAAGGAACCCAAGTGTGGTTGATGAAACTTCTGCCAGCTGCTGCCAGACATTACAGAACATTGTAGCCCTTCTGATGAACAGAAAAGAGTCCCAGCTTTAAATCTGAGCAACCATGCTGAAGCCTGAACCCTTCAGTTCACAGTGCGTTTACAATCCTCAAATCTCAGACTATTGTTGCAACATTCTTTGTCTAAATCACTTATGCAAGCGTATCTACACTGCTGAGTAGCTAGTTGAAGGATCTAATTATCATTTTCTATTCAGACTCTTATATTTACTCCAGATGTTCATATTCAGAGCAACATTGAGACAGGATGGATTACTAACTGAATTCACTGTATGTGTGTGTGTCGGTCTACACTGGAGTCCGTAGAAGGCAGATAAGCAGAATGAGGCTATGATGATTCACCAGTGGCCAGTGGTTCTGTTCTAGGGAACCTGATGGTCAAGGCCCTCCAGATGATGATTCATCAATGTCCAGTGGCCTGTGGTTCTGTCCTGGGAACCTGATGGTCTGTCCTCCAGATGTTGAATCACCATTGGCCTGTGGTTCTGTCCTGGTGAGCGTGATGGTCTGCTCTCCAGATGTAGATGGATGAAGGTCATCACTCAGGCAAAACCAAAGCCCATTACTCTCCTCATCACCTGCACAGACTGTACATTTTAGATTTTATCTCAGGAGATTTTGTGATATTAGAGTTTCAGTATAGTTTGTAAACTCTCCTCATCACCTTTACATTTAGATTTTATTTGATAAGATTTTGTTATCAGTGCTATAGTTATTAATGCAGTCATAAATGTTAAGGTTTTTTTTTACTATAAAACATCACTGGCAAGTACACAGACTAAACATTATGTATTATGAAAAGTGATGTCTATAATATTTACATTATTATTATTACACCCGACATCACGTGTACATCACCTGACATTGGATATTGAGTTCTTTGAACTGAGAACTGAAGTTCAGATCAAAATTGTTGAGAATAATCAAAACAATTCCTAATATGTAAGTTTATTCCTACCGTTCCTATCCTATCACGCCTCAGCTAGCGTACTTCACATCACTTATTCTGCCTCACCTTACTTGCATCACCCGGCCTGCATCACCCAGCCTGCACTCAGCCCAGCTCACACAGCTGCCCCATATGGCTAACCCCCGACCTGCCCTGCTCTGCCTGTCCACGTAGTCTGCCCTGGCCCTGCCTGTGCCGTCGACCGCCCGCCTGCCTACCTAGCCAGGCTGACCTCTGCTCACAGCTCACCAGACCTGTGCATGCTAGTTATCCCTGCTAGGGAGATATTTGTACAGGTGGGGTGTAGATAGGTAGAGATTTGTGGGTTGGTGTAGATGGGTAGAGATTTGTGTAGGTTGGGTGTAGATGGAGAGTAGAGATTTGTGTAGGTTGGGTGTAGATGGGTAGAGATTTGTGTAGGTTGGGTGTAGATGGGTAGAGATTTGTGTAGGTTGGGTGTAGATGGGTAGAGATTTGTGTAGGTTGGAGTGTAGATGGGTAGAGATTTGTGTAGGTTGGGTGTAGATGGGTAGAGATTTGTGTGTAGGTGGGGTGTAGATGGGTGAGATTTGTGTAGGGGGGGTGTGGAGGGGTAGGGAGTTGTGTAGGTGGGGTGTAGATGGGTAGAGATTTGTGTGGGTGGGGAGTAGATGGGTAGAGATTTGTGTAGGTGGGGTGTAGATGGGTAGAGATTTGTGTAGGTGGGGTGTAGATGGGTAGAGATTTGTGTAGGTGGGGTGTAGATGGGATAGAGATTTGTGTAGGTGGGGTGTAGATGGGTAGAGATTTGTGAAGGTGGGGTGTAGATGGGTAGATATTTGTGTGTAGATGTAGTTTGGGTGTAGGTAGATAGATATTCATGTATATGTGGTGTGTAGATAGGTAGATATTTGTGTAGTTGGGGTGTAGATAGGTAGATATTTCTGTAGGTGGGGTGTGTAGGTGGGTGCATACACAACTGTGTAGGCATGATTAGGTGGGGTGTAGATATGGGTAGATATTTGTGTAGGTGGGGTGTAGATAGGTAGATATGTTGTGTAAGTGGGGTGTAGATAGGTAGATATTTGTGTAAGTGGGGTGTAGATAGGTAGATATTTATTGTAGGTGGGGTGTGTAGGTGGGTGCGTGCACCACACAACTGTGTAAGCATGATTAAGGTGGGGTGTAGAATGGTGAATATTTGTGTAGGTGAGTGTGCATACACAACTGTGTGAGCATGATTAGGTGGGGTGTAGATTGGTAGATATTTGTGTAGGTGGGGTATTTGTGTGTAGATGAGCAGGTGTGTGGGTTAGTAGGTGTGTGTAGGTGGTCTGTCAGTGAGCAGGTTGGTGGACAGTTGTGCAGGTCAGTAGGTGTGTGTAGGTGGTCTGTCAGTGAGCAGGTAGGTGGACAATTGTGTAGGTTAGTAGGTGTGTGTAGGTGGTCTGTCAGTGAGCAGGTTGGTGGACAGTTGTTCAGGTTAGTAGGTGTGTGTAGGTGGTCTGTCAGTGAGCAGGTAGGTGGACAGTTGTTCAGGTTAGTAGGTGTGTGTAGGTGGTCTGTCAGTGAGCAGGTTGGTGGACAGTTGTGCAGGTTAGTAGGTGTGTGTAGGTGGTCTGTCAGTGAGCAGGTAGGTGGACCAGTTGTTCAGGTTAGTAGGTGTGTGTGGGTGGTCTGTCAGTGAGTAGGTAGGTGGACAGTTGTTCAGGTCAGTAGGTGTGTGTGTAGGTGGTCTGTCAGTGAGCAGGTAGGTGGACAGTTGTTCAGGTTAGTAGGTGTGTGTAGGTGGTCTGTCAGTGAGCAGGTAGGTGGACACTTGTGCAGGTCGGTATGTGTGTGTGGGTGGTCTGTCAGTGAGCAGGTAGGTGGACAGTTGTGTCAGGTCAGTATGTGTGTGTAGGGTGGTCTGTCAGTGAGCAGGTAGGTGGACAGTTGTGCAGGTCAGTATGTGTGTGTAGGTGGTCTGTCAGTGAGCAGGTAGGTGGACAGTTGTGCAGGTCAGTATGTGTGTGTAGGTGGTCTGTCAGTGAGCAGGTTGGTGGACAGTTGTTCAGGTCAGTAGGTGTGTGTAGGTGGTCTGTCAGTGAGCAGGTTGGTGGACAGTTGTTTCAGAGTCAGTAGGTTGAGTTTCAGGTGTTTAGGTGTGAAGTAGAGCTGCACGATTCTGGACCAAATGAGAAATACATCGTAATTTTAAAAATATTTTTTATGAATAAATAAAACGTTTTTTTAGAATATAAATCACGCTTTTCTATTTCTTTGAACTTTTAGTGGTTTAGAAACCCTGCACCTTAAATTACCAAACGTAAACAAAACAGAAAAAATGCTCTTGGCTTTAATTAAATTTAAACAAATATAAACAAATGACTACCAGGTTTTTCATGAGAAATAAATAAAAATCTCAATTTTGTCATAAAGATATTCATATAAAATAGAAGAAGCCCTCAAAATGTAATATGAAGAGGCGCTTCTTATTTCACTTTTGTAGTAATGAATAGAATTTATTAAAAAAACACAAATAATTAATATTAATGAATTTATTTTAATTATTTAAATAGAATTTATTACTTATAAAAAGTAAAATCATCTTAATAATCTGTAATAAGAATAATAAAATAATAATCTTATTTTTATCTTATTAGTTTTAATCATTTTATGTTTATTGTATTATTTTATCTTATTTTTAAGCCTTTTAGTAAATTAAATTAGACATTATTTTAATCAAAATAGATTTTAAATCATAATTTTTACTCACATGTGAAAGACAGTGTGAAGGTGTTTGTAACAGCATCGGTTTAGTGTCATTCAGTTAGTCATTTATTGACGCTCCCCTGCGCTGAATAACGTCGGCTTTTATTAACGTTAGTGTGGTCTGTAATGTTTCAGGTGATTAAACAGGTTGGTGGTGTTACCCTTTAGTGTAGAAACCGTGACTAAACATTGCTTGTAATGCAGCGTAATCTAGTTTAAAACCGAAAAAATAGACGATACTTGGGAACGCTCCTCTCTCCTCGTTACACTTCTCTCATTTCCATGAAAATAGATTTAGCTGAACTGTAGTAAAGTAGGATTAAGATGGTGTGGAATCGTGATGGCCGTTTGTTAAGGAGTAATCGTTGCAGCTCTAGTTCCTAGTTAGGTGGTGTGTTCAGGTCGGTGGATTCAGCGGGGTGAGAGGGTGCAGTAGACTGGGCGGGACTGGGTAGGCCGGGAGGGGGTGGTCATGTTTAGGTAGGTGGAGGGGCAGGGAACGTAGTGTGCGTGACAGGCGGGGCCCACCGGAGGGCGGGCACGCTTGATCGGTCTGGAGAGGGTGGGCGGTGGTGTCGTACAGTGGCCAGGAGGCGGGCGATGGAGTGGGCTGTGTTTGGGGGGGGGGGGGGTGGGGCGGGGCGGCGTGTTACAGGCGGGGGGGGGGGGGGGGAGGGGAAGCCTATTGGGGTAGCTGCGTGGGCTGGGCTGACTGGGGCAGGTGGGTGTATGAGGCCTGGTGGTGCAGGTGGGTGTGGCAGAATGTGGTGGTCAGTATGCAGTTAGGTGGGTAAGAAGGAAGGTAGGTAGTTTTGATGAACCTCCTTTCAACCACGAAAGGCACCAAATTGTTTAAAAAGAAACAGATTCTTTTGCACAGTCCATTCTGTGACGAGTGGTCAATCCCACCATGGGTCAGACACCCAGGTCTAAAGTGGGACAACCTTTAACCTTTAAGGGACTTGCCAGTTTTGTTTAAGTTAATGTTTTTTCATTCATTTTTATTATTATTACTACAACAGTGGAACCTCGGCATACAAATTTAATTCAGAAATAATGTAAATGTAGATAATCCGTTCCAGCCTCCCAAAAATCTACAACTTAGCCGGCGTTCGGTTCGTTCGTATGTTGAAAATGCTTCATATGCACGATGCTAATTTCTTCCAAAATTTCAATTCTTAAGGAGAAAATTTGAAGACGGGATTTTTATGTCGAGGTTCCACTGTATTATTATTATTATTGTTATTATTATTTTATAATCATTTGTTTTTTAAACATAATATCTGCTGTATGGCCATCCATAAGGACTATGGAGCCTTGCTCCTGTTCTTTTTGTGTTTTTTTTTATTCTAAGATGTAAATGTTATATTAAATCACGGTCACGTATACCTTGGCTAGGTATTGTTCTAAGTGTCCCAAATGTCCCAAATGGTCGGGCGATACTAAATGGTAATCACGGTCACGTATACCCTTTGTTCAGGGATGGTTCTTGATGTCTTGCTGCCGCTCCCAGACTAATAATTGATTGGATTAAGTGTTCTAAATGTTTGGTTCTTAAAAAGAAACATTATGATAAGTTTGCCTAGTGGAATGGAGCCATAACCAGTGTGCATGAGGTGAAGTTTCGATGACGGGTAAAGATTCTCTGAGGGCCGAAGGAGGATAACCCACTGCAGGGCTTCACCGCCACTGGGCACCTGCCCGAAATGGGAGGTGTAATCTGTGTAAAGGAAGTGTTGTGATGCTTCAGGGCCAAAAGCATCAAAGGGAGGACTGTAAGAAACTACAGACTGCCTCAACCCAGATTCCACTCCACAGTACACATCTGAAAGAGCTCATTCCCAAAAAGGCTTACATATCATATAGAAATATCTTTGATTCAAATCAGTTTATCTGTTTGGTATCTTTACATTGTCTTAAAGCAGCGTTACCAAACATTTAGAACACTTAATCCAATCAATTATTAGTCTGGGAGCGGCAGCAAGATATCAAGAACAGTCCCTGAACAAAGGGTATACGTGACTGTGATTACCATTTAGTATCACCCGACCATTTGGGACATTTGGGACACTTAGAACAATACCTAGCCAAGGTATACGTGACCTTGATGACCATATAAGGACATCCGGCTAGACGACAGTATCATCCAGCCATTTGGGGAATACTCAGTTCTTACACTAATTTACATTTAAAGTGAAACTCATTTAAATTACACACGGGAAACACTGTATAAAAGGTTATAGCAGGATTTGTCCTGCGTTCTTTTTGACTCCGATGAACCCAAAGTACCTTATGTATTTTGTCACTGCGACGCTGCAATAAAATTCTACGTTAAGATCTTCAATGCCCTCATCATTTTATTTTTCTTACACCACTTAGGGGTGTACTCACTTTTGTTGCCAGCAGTTTAGACATTAATGGCTGTGTGTTGAGTTATTTTGAGGGGACAGCAAATTTACACTGTTATACAGGCTGTACACTCACTACTTTACACTGTAGCAGAGTGGCATTACTTCAGTGTTGTCACATGAAAAGATATAATAAAATATTTACAACAATGTGAGGGGTGTACTGTGAGATACTGTATGTATATATACACTATATTGCCAAAAGTATTCGCTCACCCATCCAAATAATCAGAATCAGGTGTTCCAGTCACTTCCATGGCCACAGGTGTATAAAGTCAAGCACCTAGGCATGCAGACTGTTTTTATAACCATTTGTGAAAGAATGGGTCGCTCTCAGGAGCTCAGTGAATTCCAGCGTGGAACTGTGATAGGATGCCACCTGTGCAACAAATCCAGTCGTGAAATTTCCTCGCTCCTAAATATTCCACAGTCAACTGTCAGCTGTATTATAAAAACGTGGAAGTGTTTGGGAACGACAGCATCTCAGCCACGAAGTGAGTAGGCCACGTAAACTGACGGAGCGGGGTCAGCAGATGCTGAGGCACATAGTGCAAAGAGGTTGCCAACTTTCTGCAGAGTCAATCGCTACAGACCTCCAAACTTCATGTGGCCTTCAGATTAGCTCAAGAACAGTGCGCAGAGAGCTTCATGGAATGGGTTTCCATGGCCGAGCAGCTGCATCCAAGCCATGCATCACCTAGTGCAATGCAAAGCGTCGGATGCAGTGGTGTAAAGCATGCCGCCACTGGACTCTAGAGCAGTGGAGACACGTTCTCTGGAGTGACGAATCGCGCTTCTCCATCTGGCAATCTGATGGACGAGTCTGGGTTTGGCGGTTGCCAGGAGAACGGTACTTGTCTGACTGCATTATGCCAAGTGTAAAGTTTGGTGGAGGGGGGATTATGGTGTGGGGTTGTTTTTCAGGAGCTGGGCTTGGCCCCTTAGTTCCAGTGAAAGGAACTCTGAATGCTTCACCATACCAAGACATTTTGGACAATTCCATGCTCCCAACTTTGTGGGAACAGTTTGGAGCTGGCCCCTTCCTCTTCCAACATGACTGTGCACCAGTGCACAAAGCAAGGTCCATAAAGACATGGATGACAGAGTCTGGTGTGGATGAACTTGACTGGCCTGCACAGAGTCCTGACCTCAACCCGATAGAACACCTTTGGGATGAATTAGAGCAGAGACTGAGAGCCAGGCCTTCTTGTCCAACATCAGTGTGTGACCTCACAAATGCGCTTCTGGAAGAATGGTCAAAAATTCCCATGAACACACTCCTAAACCTTGTGGACAGCCTTCCCAGAAGAGCTGAAGCTGTTATAGCTGCAAAGGGTGGACCGACGTCATATTGAACCCTATGGATTAGGAATGGGATGTCACTTAAGTTCATATGCGAGTCAAGGCAGGTGAGCAAATACTTTTGGCAATATAGTGTATCTACTGGTTTCCTGTCAGGGTTGTGGACTGTTTTCTGGCCACTAGAGACCCCCACTGCCTTTTTGTTGGTTTCCAGTCTGTCATTATGTCTAATAGGTGTCACTTGTGCTTTGTTTAGGTTTGTGTATTTAAGTCACGTGCTTGATTTACAAGTAAGGGATGAATAATTATTTCAAATAATGGCTCTATAATTTATCGCTTGTTATAATACTACTTCAAAACAGATCAAATAAATAAATAAATAATACAATGCAGATATTATATTTCTCTGATCCACCAGTGTGTCTCCACATCCTTATTTGACAAGAAAAAAGGCCATTATATATTTACACCACACTGTCTGGGAGCCAAAGTCAAAACATTGCATGCAAAGGACTGGCTTACATGGAAATCTGGTGACCAGTTAGAAGGGAAGATGCTTCCCTTCTTCATAATCTTCATGAATGTGTCCTTTGAGTGGTACAAATCATGGACTGGCTGCGTTCATATTCTATTCAGTTCAATTCAATTAAATTTTTTTTTGTATAGCACTTTTAACAATGAACATTGTCTCAAAGCAGATTTACAGAACATAAGAAACAAAAAACATAGTGTAAAAAGTCCTAGATGTTAGACAAAATCATCCCTAGTGAGTAAGCCTGTGGAGACATGTGGCAAGGAAAAACTCCCTTAGATGGTATGAGGAAGAAACCTTGGGAGGAACCAGACTCTAAAGGGAACCCATCTTCATTTGGGTGACACCGGAGAGTGTGATTATAAATTATTCTAAGCACCGAAGAGTGTGATATGAACAATGTCCTTTCTGCAGTTATGTACAGT
The DNA here is from genome assembly GCF_019097595.1 of Hemibagrus wyckioides. NCBI lineage: Eukaryota > Metazoa > Chordata > Actinopteri > Siluriformes > Bagridae > Hemibagrus > Hemibagrus wyckioides. Next base: position 277,361 of record NW_026690790.1, on the reverse strand, counting down.
CTACAGTGTGATGTAGAATGTTAGTGTGTGTATTAATTAGGAGGTTGTTGTCGTCCTCAAAGTCCACATAGGGCTGGCAGCGTTGCTTTGATATACCCAAATCCTCACGAAGCAGAATCCAGCTGAGGTTCAGGATCCTCGCAGGGTTGGCCTCTGTCTACTGGAGCTGGCACAATCTCCAGATGCCTCGGGATGGGTAAAAAAAGGAACATGTGGAAAGGAATTAGCATTCGTAATATTAGCAGGACTAGATGATAATGTGCATTTGATCAGATGTACTGGAGTACAAGGTTATTGGGTGTGTTATGTGTATGCCAGGCTAAAGAGATATGTCTTTAATCTACTTTTAAATTGGGAGAATGTGTCTGAGCCCCAAACACTGTCAGGAAGACTACTCCAAAATTTGGGAGCTGAATACGAAAACGCTCTACCTTCTTTTGTAGATTTTAATATTCTGGGAACTACCAGAAGTCCAGAGTTTTGTGATCTTGAAGAGCGTGGTGGATTGTAGCATGTCAGAAGACTGGTTAGATACGTGGGAGCTAAACCATTTAGAGCCTTGTATGTAAGTAGTGCTAGTTTGTAATCAATTCTAGACTTAACAGGTAGCCAGTGCAGGGATAATAATATTGGGGTTTTATGATCATATTTTCTTGATCTGGTAAGAACTCTGGCAGCTGCATTCTTCAAACTTGTTTATTGAAGATGCAGGACAACCACCTAGTAATGCATTACAATAGTCCAGTCTGGAGGTCATGAATGCATGAACTAGCTTTTCTGCATCAGATACAGACAAAATGTTCCTAAGCTTGACAATATTTCTAAGGTGGAAGGCTGTTTTAGTAATAGTGGAAATATGATTTCAAAGGACAAGTTGCTGTCTAATATTACGCCCAGGTCTCTCACTGCTGAGCTAGCCATAACAGTACATCCTTCTAAATGCAAGCTAAATTCTAATGGAGGGTAATGTAACTTCAAACAGGCTTCTTCAAGGTGAGTTGTTTTATTATGGTTTGACATAATAGGCTTGCTTAGTCATATCCATGGTCTCTGCTATTTGTGTCCCTAAATTAGTGTTAGAGTGAATGAGTACAAAGGTTACTGTGAAGACAGAAGAGAGAGAGGAGAAATGTGAAAAGAACTCCACACAAATCTCATGCTTACTCTCCCCATCTGGGAAGCATCCGATCTTGAATGGGAAAAAACATGTATTGTGGAGCTGCATCTGTAATATGTATATAAAATGGGACATTGATATATTGTAGAAAGTATTCAAAACCGTTCGTTTCCTTGTTTTTTAATAGGTTACTCCCTTATTCTGAAATTAAATAAATTCTCCAAAAAACACCATAACAAAAAGTATAGTTTTTCACATACTGTATGAGTGTAACTTATAAGTACATGTTTTGTAACTGTTTCACATTTCTCTTCATTCCTCCTCCCAGTCCCTGCTATGTACAAACATCCCACTGTGTTATTAGGGGTTACAACCGGCCAGATGATGAGCAGTGCCTTGTTTCCTCCAGAGGTATGAATATCAGTACCTATAAATGTCATCTACACCTCTATTAGTTCATTAGTAGCTGCTGAGAATATGCTGCTTGTAAGGTTGTGACTGAAATGTTGTGCGGTCTGTGTCTTATTATTTTGCATGTTTATATTTGCAGCCTGGCTAGCTAAGCATTTAACTCACTGGTTCGTGTGAGTTTTCCTTCACATCAGGACAATTGTATATAAAGAGTTCCCAGTATCTTAAACTCTAAAGGTGAATAGAGTGTTGTTGTTGCTTGTAGATTGAACTAAATGTAAAAGAAGACATGATAGAAGACTGGTGATAAACCAAGCTAAACATGTGGTGTTAAAAATATAGCTTAGGTACATGTGATTTCCACTGATCTCACTGATTTTCTCTGATCTGCTGAGACACAGATCTGAGTATTTTCATCATCTTTGAAGGTCCCTGTGACTTAAATACACAAACCTAAACAAAGCACAGGGGACACCTGTTAGACATAATGACAGAGACTGGACACCAACAAAAAGGCAGTGGGGGTCTCTAGTGGCCAGAAAACAGTCCACAACCCTGACAGGAAACCAGTAGATATCAGTTTATATTCCTTTTTCATCATAAAATGGACATAATAAAGCGTCCAAAAGTCATAATGGACAAATCAATGTGTATAAATTACACCACAATATGGATTTTAATTAAAACGCTCAAGAGAAACATTATTACAGACTTTTGCATAACAGCTGGATAGACTTTTATTTGATAATTATGTGCAGTATTGACATTAAAATTTATACTTGATTTGGATTGGTCAGAAGGTGTTCAGCATGGTCCTGATAACAGATCAGGTTTCAAATCTCTCTTTTTTTAAGAATGTCCTCTTTCTGATTATTGTTTCTCTAAAAACAGTTAAATCAAAGTATTTGGCAAACTCCAATCATTTAACCCTCCTGTTATCTTCAGGTCAATTTGACCCGCTGTAAAAAGTACTCAAAAATGAGGTATAATTTTATATAAATGAGATTTATAATACCAAATATTTAAAAAAAAGTGCAAAATATATGTTAATGTGTTGGAAACAACCTTTATCTGAAGGTACTTCAAGAATTTGATCTAGATGGGATTTTTGTGGAAGATTTGAAAAGTTGGGAAATGAGTTTTTAACAAAGTTTTGGAACTGAAAATATCTAAAAACATGAACGGAAGGGGGAATTTTTGTGTTAGAAAAGCTAGGAAAAATAATATCAATGTAGATATCATTGACAATTGTACAAATAATTGCCGGACAATGGAATTACTGTTAGGAAAACGTGAGATGGCAGTAAGAGGACCACACAGTAGTGCAGCTGGTCAGGATGGTGAGACTGGGGAGCAAGAACCCTCTTCAACACTGACTCAATCTGGGACCCAATCACAGAGTCCGAAATGACTCTGAAACCAGAACAGTGTAGATTGTATATTTGTCGCCCAGTTGTAAAATAAGAAATTTTGAAGGGCAGTTTGGTTTTTAAAGTATTTCCCTGGGGATTCTGGCTGGTCATTTGTTCCAAATAAAAGATGAGATGTGTTGGTTTGAAGTCTTAGATAGAAAGTTTTAGATATAAAAATTGGAACACACTGAAATAAATACAGAAATCTAGGCAAAATGTTCATCTTTACTGAGTTTAAACAACCAGCCAGAGAAATGGGGAGAGCTGACCAGCGAGCAAAATCATTCTGAGATTTTGTGAACTGTACCAGCTCTCCCAATTGTTCAGTATGAATGGCAATTGCTAAGGGTTCAATTACCAATGCAAAAAGCAAAGGTGAAAGCTGGGGGCAGTACGGTGGCCTAGTGGTTAGCACTGTTACCTCACTACAAGAAGATCCTGGATTCACATCCTGGGTTTAAACAGGCAGGGGTCATTCTGTGTGGAGTTTGCATGTTCTCCCTGTGCTAGTGTGGGTTTACTCTGGTTTCCTCCCTACTCTTGGTATTACTTCTGTGTTTTCTTTTGTTTAGGGAGATGTTTGTGTCTTCTGTCTAGGAAGAAGCCTAATTGGTTCCCCCAGTCTACTTGGTGCCATGCCCTGCCTGGTCAGCTGACTCCATGCAACCTATAAGAAGACTCCTTCATCACTTCCTGCCTTCAGCCTTGTGCTCACTTGCTTCACCCTTTTGCTCACTTGAAAGCCCTTTACCCCTTAACTACTCAGCTGTGTAAATGTGAGTTGCTCTGGATAAAAGTATCTGATAAATCTTGTAAATGTAAATGCTACTGTTTGTTTGCAGTCAAATAAATCTGTAGATGCCCTAGTTAACACGATACTTATGTAGCAGTTCCAATCAGTACAATGAAGTACATCTTGCTTTCTGCTGGACAGGACCTTCTGTCTATGCCCTTAAGGAAAAAGCTCTACCGCTTTCTGAAGAAGTTTGCCTCGCCGGTCTGGACGTGGTGCGCAGTCGTGCCGACAAAAACCTGATCACTCACACATACGGGAGAGGCCTGGTAGAGGTGCCGAAATAGCTCAGTTGGGAGAGCGTTAGACTGAAGATCTAAAGGTCCCTGGTTTAATCCCGGGTTTCGGCAGCTGGAGGCAGTGTAGTCAACCTGCGCAGTTCTGCAACTTATGCCTCAGACTTGAAAACAGCAAAACGTGGAAATGGTGCAGGATAAAGATCTGAAAGCCCCCTGGTCTGAGACGAGAGCAAAAAAACTAGGATGCTACAGAACTCTTAGGTTCTCGTTGAATGCTTAGCCTGCACCCTTCAGTTTACGTGACCGCATGCCTCAATACCTGCCTACAAATCATTGAAAGGTAGCCTCCTAGCCCGCACGCCATTAGAAAACCCCTGCTTTTGACAAGGCTCCTTGGAAGCGTTGCCCCCTGACGAGGTGGCTGAGAGGTTAAGGCGATGGACTGCTAATCCTTTGTGCTCTGCACGCATAGGTTCCAGTCCCACCCTTGTCGTGCGTGTGCTTCCTCTTTACCGCTATGCGCCACACAGCAGCAACTGAATGCTCCCCCAGACAGTCGTGCAGCGTGAAAACAACAGTGATCCGACTACTTTGAAAATCGTGCAGTGTGAACTCGGCATAAGTGTTTCACAACCTTGGGCTGCATTCCCATGCTGGTTGGACACACATGCTGTAAGTTCATATGAACAAGCCACTTCAACAGGAGGTGGAGGATATGGACAGCCAATCCACATTTCAACTCTTTGGAGGTGTGGGTTCAAATCCCACCGCTGCCAGGGTGGCCTTTTGTTCTAAATATTCTCCTAGTGCATGTTCCCGCTCAGTGCTTAATTAGTAAATGAATAATTTCCGGAACAAAACTAGCAGTCTCTCGCCGCTGTGACAAAACGGTGGTAGCGCAATTATAAAGATTATAAAGATTCGTTGCTGAATGGTCTCATGTATTATATTATTCTGTTCCATATCCATGCCAATCATGAATTTAAAAAAATAAATTCTCTCTCTCTCTCTCTCTCTCTCTCTCTCTCTATATATATATATATATATATATATATATATATATATATATATATATATATATATATATATATATATATATATGAGTAAAACCATCATGGCTTCTCTATTGTTAGCAAAACATCTTGAGGCACCTCATCCTCCGCAACACACCATTCTCATACGCCGCAACCATTTAAGGGCAGTTGTGGTAAAGAGAACTTTAAATATCTCTTATGAATTTAATATTAATTTCAAATTTCCTAAATGTTGATATTTTGCTTTATGATTTGTTTCATTGTAGACAATCAGCAAGTGTGAAAAAAAGCTTTAGCAAAGGTTAGGGTGACAAATTTCAGGGAAAAATTCTACAGAAACCCAGAACTGCTGGAGGAGTACAGAAGAGGGAGGTTAGGAGAGAGAGAGAGAGGTTAGGTTTGGAGATGTTACAGCAGGTGTAATTAGCAATAAACACCCTACAGTGTTAGGAAATGTACATGAGAGTACACACACACACACACACACACACACACACACACACACACACACACACACACACAACCCTTTAGCCACTACTATAACAGGACTTTGGTGCTGGACTGAGTGGACTGTTCATACTGGGGGAAATTCCCGCCACACTAAGGCATGGAGGTCGTGTGATTCTTAAAGTGACAGCAGCCTAATAAATTTGCTGCACAATTTTGTTATAATTTAGTAATTTAATTACATAATAAATAAACAGTTATTTGTTCTTCTGTTAGTAATTTGTTTGTTTTTTTTATTTTCTTTTTTACTTTACTTTTCAATTCATTTCAAAGACTAAAATTAAGCTCTACCCCACCCCACAACTTCAGGCCCAGTATAGAACACACACACACACTCACACACACACACACACACACTCACACACACAGAGTAAGCATCAATTCTATACTATATGATGATGTATACATAAAATGTTTTTCCCCATGTTATGAGACTAATTTAATGTAATGCTTTCTTTCCGCTTCCAGGAATCAAAAACGAAAACAAACTGGAAAAATAAAGAAAACTGAAGAGCTGACTAAGAAGCAACATGAAAAGAAAAAAAGACAGTGGTCAGTTATTTTTTAGTGCCATGGTAAAATGCTTCATGTTTTTTAGGTAAACGTTGAAATGTTGTCCTGTTTATTCCTGTTTTAATGTTTTTCTTATACAAGGTATAAGAAAAAGTATACAAGGCTCAGTATAAATCTCAGACTAGTATACTTATTATCATTACCCAAATAATTAACCTCATTACTGAAACCTATATATCATTACTGAAACTCATGATTATTAGATGTTAATTTAATTAATAGAGATATAGTACTTTGATTTTAAATGCATGTGCAGAATCTTAAAATGATGTTCTCTCAGGTTTGTCACGTCATTTTGAAAAAATGTCAGGTTTCTTCAAAATATAAAGAAAAAATGTTTGTAAATTGTGGACGGTGTTGCGGTAATGAGAGAAATCCGTCAAAATTTAAAAAACTGTTAAATTAAAAATAAATATTATTTCAGAACTTGAAGTAACTGTGCATGACTATTAATAATCCATTTTTAAAACTGTGAAAATGTATTTGCTTTTCTATCAGTGTTAATGTTTTCACAGTGTTGCAGTAATGAGATTTTTTAGGACTTTTGGAAATTATGTTCAAAAAGGTGTTAAATGGTAAGTAAAAGTTTTTAAATTAATGTTCACAAACACTCCAGACTTTGTTGCTAATGTCTAAAAAAAAAACGTTAATTTAAGCATTTTTAAAATTTTCATGTTTGAAATTTTTAAAACCAAGATTTCGTGAGAATCACCCAGATATGTGTGTAAATGTTTGTAGAGGAAGTGCTGGAGTATGCTGTAAAAACATCGATTTTAAAGTACTATCCGCTGTCGTCTGCACTCTGCATGCTAATCTTTGTTTTAAAATTGTTCTTCTCATGTCTGAAGGTCCAGAGAGTGCTGAGGGTAAACCCATGGGCTTGGAATCGAAGTACAAGTGGGTTTTTAGAACAGAATGCACTCTTTATATGAGGTGTCTGCTAAGACCTATATTTTGTAAAGGTGTATGATGTATTCTGTGTGTGTGTGTGTGTGTGTGTGTGTGTATGATGTATTCTGTGTGTGTGTGTGTGTTAGGCACCTGTTGGAGCTGTTAAGGAGGACAGCGGTTCACGGTGAGAGTAACTCTTTGCATATCATCGGTCCATGTGGATCTGTTAAAACCATGGTACGAAGATGTCTGTGTGCTACTTCTGTTAGGTTAGGATACACACATGTACTTTACACTAAGCTGTTGTGTGTGTGTGTGTGTGTGTGTGTGTGTGTGTAGCTGCTACGTTGTGCTCTGAGAGAGCTGCTGGACTTGCAGGAGGTGAAGATGAATGTCCTGCAGGTTCACCTGAGCAGTGAGTGTTGTGTAAAAGAGCGTGTGTTTAAAAGAGGCTGCTGGTTTAAGTCACGGCTCCGTTCATGGCCGCGTGTCTCGTGCAGGTCTGCTGCAGATGGACGACCGGATCGCTCTGAGAGAGATCACACGCCAGCTTCAACTGGAGAACGTCGTAGGAGACAAAGTGTTGGTGTGTGTGTTCCAGTATTCCTGGAATTCTCGAGTCGTGTATACAGCTGGGACGTTACAGGAGCGGCAACATCACATGATTCAAAAGAAGTGAATGTGAGAGAAACTTGGGAGTGATATTACTGTAACTGATAACCCAGTCTGTCTGTCTGTCAGCCTGCCTGCCTACCTACCTGTCTGTCTGTCTTCTTGCCTGCCTGTCTGTCTGTGCACCTGTCTGTCTGTCTGTCTGTCTGCCTACCTACCTACCTACCTGTCTTTCTTCCTGTCTGTCTTCCTGCCTGCCTACCTGTTTGTCTGTCTGTCTTCCTGTCTGCCTGTCTGTGCACCTGCCTGTCTGTCTTTCTGTCTGTCTTCCTGCCTGCCTTCCTGTCTGTCTGCCTGCCTGTCTTCTTGTCTGTCTGCCTGTCTGCCTACCTGTCTGTCTTTCTGTCTGTCTGCCCACCTGTCTGTCTATCTTCCTGCCTGTCTGTCTGTCTGTCTGCCATTACCTGTTTGCCTGTCTTCCTTCCTTTCTTTCTTCCTGCCTGTCTGCCTTCTTGCCTGCCTGTCTTCCTGCCTGCCTACCTGCCTGTCTGTCTTCTTCCCTGCCTGCCTGTCTGTGCACCTGTCTGTCTGCCTGCCTACCTACCTACCTGTTTGTCTGTCTTCTTGCCTGCCTGCCTGTCTGTGCACCTGTCTGTCTGACTGCCTGCCTGCCTACCTGTCTGTCTGTCTGTCTGTCTTCCTTCTTGGCTGTCTTCCTTTCTGTCTGTCTTCCTGCCTGCCTACCTGTTTGTCTGTCTGTCTGCCTGTCTGTGCACCTGCCTGTCTAACTGTTTTTCTGTCTGTCTTCCTGCCTGCCTGCCTGTCTGTCTGCCCACCTGTCTGTCTATCTTCCCTCCTGTCTGCCTTCTTGCCTGCCTGTCTTCCTGTTTGCCTACCTGTCTGTCTGTCTGTCTTCCTACCTGTCTGCCTGTCTGTCTGACTACCTGGCTGTCTGTATGCCTACCTATCTGTCTGTTTCTCTGTTTGTCTGCCTGCCTACCTCTCTGCCTACCTGCCTGCCCACATGCCTGCCTATCTGACTGCCCGTCTATCTGCCTGTCTACCTGTCTGTCTTCCTCCCTGTCTGTCTGTCTGCAGGTGATAAAAGCAGCAGTCAGCCAGTGTTCTTCATCCTGGAAGAGTTTGATCTGTTTGCTCATCATAAGAACCAGACGCTGCTGTACAACCTGCTGGATGTTTCTCAGTCTGCTCAGGCTCCTGTAGCTGTGGTGGGACTCACCTGCAGACTAGTATGTACACACACACACACACACACACACACACACACACACACACACACACACACACTTAATATACCTGTCACCAAAAAACGCCGCATGTTTATAAAATCTCTGTATTTTTTTCCTGTTTGTTTATTCCAGGACGTTCTTGAGCTCTTGGAAAAGTGTGAGAAGTCTCGTTTTTCCCACAGACAGAGTCACCTGTTGAGTTCTCTGGCTTTCCGTCAGTATCGAGACGCCTTTCGGTCCGAGCTCACGCTGCAGGATGACTTCCCCGACAGCAAGTTCTCTCAAGAGTGGAACCTCTGCGTCTCGGTACGACACACCGCATCACGAACCTGAACTGAAGTGTTACACTGCTCACATGTGAACATACACACTGCTGGAGGAAGCTCACGTGTTTTCCTCGATTGTACATAGCACGTGTTCTCTCTCCTCGTCTTCCTCACCACTGATGATGATGATGATGATGAGGGAGTAATTATAATGATCCAATTCTAACCATGACAACCATGATTTGACCAAGCATGACCAATTAGAGTAAAATAAAAATATCTAATGGCTTAATATATATATATATATATATATATATATATATATATATATATATATATATATATATATATATATATATATATATATATATATATACATACAGGTGCAAAGTTGATTTATTTCAGTAATTCAATTCAACAAGTGAAACTGCTGTATTATATAGAGCCATTACACACAGACTGATATATCTCAAGTGTTTATTTCTTTTAATTTGGACGATTATGGCTTACAGCTAATGAAAACCCAAACTTCAGTATCTCAGAAAATTTAAATATTGTGAAAAAGTTCAATATTGGAGACTCATGGTGTCGCACTCTAATCAGCTAATTAACTTAAAATACCTGCAAAGGTTTCCTGAGCCTTTAAATGTCTCTCAGTCTGGTCCAGTAGGCTACACAGTCATGGGGAAGACTGCTGACTTGACAGACATCCAGAAGACGGTCATTGAGACCCTGCACATGGAGGGTAAGACACAAAAGGTCATTGCTGAAGAAGCTGGATGTTCACAGAGTGCTGTGTCCAAGCACGTTAATGAAATTTTAATGGAAAGAAAGTGTGATAGAAAAGGTGCAGAAACAACAGGGATAACCGCAGCCTTGAGAGGATTGTGAAACGAAGCCCCTTCAAGAATCTGGGGGAGATTCACAAGGAGTGGACTGCAGCTGGAGTCAGTCGCATTCCTTGTGTCAAGCCAGTCCTGAACCAGAGACGATATCAGAGGTGTCTTACCTGGGCTAAGGACAAAAAGGACTGGACTGTTGCTCTGTGGGCCAAAGTCCTCTTTTCAGATGAAAATAAATTTTCCATTTCATTTGGAAATCAAGATCCCAGACTTTGAAGGAAGAGAGGAGAGGCAAAAAATCCAAAGTTGCTTGAGGTCCAGTGTAAAGTTTGGGGAGTGGTTTGGGGAGCCGTATCATCTGCTGGTGTTGGTCCACTGTGTTTTATCAGGTCCACAGTCATCTACCAGGAGGTTTTAGAGCACTTCATGCTTCATTCTGCTGACCAGCTTTATGGAGATGCTGATTTCATTTTCCAGCAGGACTTGGCACCTGCCCACACTGCCAAAAGTACTAATATCTGGTTTAAGGACCATGGTGTCCATGTGCTTGATTGGCCAGCAAACCCTGTGAAATCCCATAGAAATCCCATAGAGAATCAGTGGGGTACTGTGAAGAGGAAGATGCGAGACACCAGACCCAACAACGCAGAAGAGCTGAAGGACGCTATCAGAGTAATCTGGGCTTCCATAACACCTCAGCAGTGCCACAGACTGACCGTCTCCATGCCACGCCGCATTGCTGCAGTAATTCATGCAAAGGGAACTCCGACCAAGTATTGAGTGCTGTACATGTTCATACTTTTCAGTAGTCCAACATTTCTGTGTTGAAAATCATTTTTTTAATTAGCTTTTTATTGGTGTAATATTCTAGTTTTCTGAATTTTGGGTTTTCATTAGATGCAAGCCATAATCATCAAAATTAACAAAAATTAAACACTTAAAATATATAAAAAATATATCAGTCTGTGTGTAATGAATCTATATACTATAGAGTTTCACTTGTTGAATTGAATTACTGAAATAAATCAACTTTTCGATGATATTCTAATTTATTCAAATACACCTGTGTATATATGGTGGGGGGGGACGACAAAATCTCTGCTGCCCTCTATTGGACAACTCTGAACATAACCATGACGACCACGATTTGACCAAGCAGGAGTAAAATAAAAATATATAAAGGCTAAAAATATACATTATAGAAATATAACATACATATAATAATAAAAATGCTTTTTATTACAAAAGTACAGCTTTTGTATAAATATATAATCACTGCCCGATGCCTGTGGGTCATTATACACAGAATCGAACTGAGCAATTATTTTCTTTACCCGTGTCACGAAAACTGAAGGACGTCATAGTATGGGTTTTTAAACTGTGGTCAGCCCTGAATAGGGGACAATGTCATTTATTTGTTGCTGCTGTTTCTTCTTCTTCTGGTGTCCTTATCCATGAGAGACAGAGAGAGAGAAAGAGAGAGACTTTGACTTTTACAATCCTTTTATTTACACATAAGTCACATAATATGTGGTAAAATCAGGGTGACTCAGTAATTCAATAAATACATTTTAAAATATTTCAATAAATTAAGTTAAGACACATCAGTGAATGGTGGATTTAGTTTAGCTCTGGTGCAAAGCAGGGTTTCTCTTCTGCTACAGAGCACAGAGCATTAGCATGACACCACACTGTCTCAAACATCTTCACATCATTCATCTTTCTGTAGAAATTAAAATCAATTAAAATTCTTGATTTAACAAGTCTGAGGAAAATTCTCTTTGCATCAGTCTGTGTTTTGTGCAAACACAGGTATATCGCCATTTTTGCCTGACCAAATATAAAATTGATCATTTGAAACTGTTCCTCCTGACGTACTTAAAACATACTGAGAGAGAGACAGAGAAAAAGATCTTTATGTGGTGGGTATGAGAACCCTGATTTGGCTGATGTGATAATTATAGCATCATTACAAATAATACAGTCTATCTGTGTAAACTGTGTGTGACGGATAAAAAGTGCAGCTTTGTTCCAGAGCTACAGTATCCTATAGTAATGTTGTAAATGCTTGATTCTGATTGGTCAGATTCATTCGTTAATAAAAAGGGTGTGGCTGGTGATATGTTGAAGCTTTTCATGAGGAAATGTGTAATATATTTGGAAGGAGTCTCCAGTTTTAGTGTTTTTCTAATAAGGTTTGTTTGTGTTATTTTCAGTAACAGGATATGTTTTAGATTTTGGTCTAAAACTTTAAGAGCAAAAAATCAAGAGTTTGGTGAGATCATGATCCTTTATAACTGGAATAATGTGGATAATTTGCTTCGGTGATGTTCCACGATATTGGATGCAACTCAACCACAAAAGATGTTCATTAATTAGTAAAAAAATCTACACCAATTACCCATAACATCATGACCACCTGCCTAATATTGTTTTGGTCATCCTTTTGCTGCCAAAACCGCCCTGACCCATCAAGGCATGGACTCTACTAGATCCCTGAAGGTGTGCTGTGGTATCTGGCACCAAGATGTTAGCAGCAGATCCTTTAAAGGAGAAGTTCACTTCCAGAACAAAAATCTACTGATAATTTCCTCACCCCCTGGTCATCCAAGATGTTCATGTCTTTCTTTCTTCATTAAAGAAATGATGTTTTTTTAAGAAAACATTTCAGATTTTTCTCCATATAGTGACCTTCAATGGTGTCCTGGAGTTTGACCTTCCAAAATGCAGTTTAAATGCAGCTTGAAAGAGTAGTGTTTACGTTAGGTTAATATCTATGCATTGAAAATATAGTCAGTGAATGTTTTTTGGGGATTAATTGCAGCTCAGCCTCTTTCCTGTCCAGGCCTATACAGTGTTTCTATATTAATATTAAAAGCCATTTTGAATTGGATTCATTATTGGGGTTTGGAACTTAACTGTTTAATGTTAACTGCTTACATGATGTCATGAGGTCATGTGACCAACTGGCATCATGTAGAATTCTGAATTCTGTTCTGAACATCACCTGACGACGTACATAGCAACCATCCTCAGACCACCTTTAGCTATTGACAGAGAAACAGTGCCCCTTGTGTAACAGCGATTTTACACCATTTAGCAGCGGTTTCACTGAGTTTAGCAGTATTTTACAGCGTTTAGCAGTATTCCACCACTTTTAACTGTTTTATACTGTTTTATGGCTGCACTGTTTGTGAAAGATCTTCACCCTGAAGTATCAGAGGTGATACTTTCTAATAGATTTAGACCTGCAGGACACGTCCAATCTGTCCACATTTGCAGGGACAGGAAGACCGGCTCTCCTCTCGGATACGCGTACGTCAACTTTCGCTATCGAGATGACGGTAAAACAAACCTTTTCTTTTTTCTACACTGTTTCTTACCTGTTTTTGCAGCAGATTTAAGGCTACATGTGTAACTTCTGTAGTATTTTATAGTTTTACTATATGGATATGGTCATGTTTTAAATGGTACTAAAAAGATATGAAAAGATATTTGGATGAGTTATATATAGACTATAATAGACTTTAATTAAAAATGAATGGTTTATTTCTGTTCCCTCAGCTGAGAGAGCCATCGATATGTTCAGTTTTGAAATCCTCCTGGGGAGACCCATGCGTGTCATGTGGTCTAACTGGGAACCCACCGCCAAGCCCATCAAGGGAGGGAACATATTCATCAGGAACCTTGATTGGTCCATTGACTGCACCTCCCTGTTTGACACTTTCTCTGTGTTCGGGAGGATCGTGTCATGCAAGGTTCGAGCTTTGAGCTGTTATATATGAATATATATATCTGAATAGCTGAATATCTGTGTTTCATGATTAGTGTGTTGTTGTGTGTTGACACGCTGTGTTTCTCCTGCAGGTTGTGGAATCAAAAGGTTATGGGTACGTTCAGTACGAGTCAGCGGAGGCGGCGGAACGGCTGAACGGAAAACTCCTGAACGACCGCCAAGTGTAAGTCACATGTAAATTAGTGTCTTTTTACCAGCCAGATATCAGGATTTTTTACATTCCTTTTTAAACTAATTGCATTGAACTCTTTATATTGTCGAAACAGAGATTTGTTTGGTCTTATGAGGGTATTTCAGTCAACATCTGGTGGTAATTTTGCTGTCGAGGACATAACTTTTAACAGCAGGGTTTAGATTCCTAGTGCAGCTTCTCTGTTGTGTTACAGCACCATCGAGTACTTCAGGTCTTGGGAGGAGCCCAAGGTGGAGGTGTGCAGGGCCGAGGAGCCCAAGGTGGAGGCACGCAGGGCCGAGGAGCCCAAGGTGGAGGCACGCAGGGCCGAGGAGCCCAAGGTGGAGGCACACAAGGCTGAGGAGCCCAAGGTCGAGGCACGCAAATTTATCAAGAAGATTGACCACACCATCCACAGAAAGTGCCTGCGTAGAGCCCCACCATTACTGTACAATGTACCACCAAAACTGCGCCAGCCAGTGCTGCCTCCCTGGTTCGAAAGGAGCACCCTTAAGACACCTTGCACAAAGGACACTGTCCAAAGCACCAAGGCATCTGCCTCAGAGGACATCAGCCAGATTGTCTACACTGCTGCCTCACAGATGGTCCAAGCCGCTGGATCCCCTGCCCCAGTAAACAATGTGGAAGCTGTTGAAACTGCTGGCCCAGAGAACTCTGAGGAATCTGTTGAGACAGCTGCCTCAGAGGGATCTGTGGAAGCAGTGAAGAGAGTGGCCTCAGATGACAGGGTGGAAGCAGTAGAAGCAACTGCACCAGTGGAAGCTACTGAGACAGCTGCCCCAGAGGAAACTCTGGAAGCTGTCTCAGAAATCAGAGTTCCGGCTCCACTTCAGGTCCAAAACACAACAAAAAGCACACACACACACAACAATAACAATATTCTGCATGCTTAATATTACATGCTATAGATAGTGTATGAAGGATTATGGTACTAATCTAATTGTGTGATTATTATATTGTGTAGTAATATTATTATTATTATTAATAATAATAATAATAATAATAATATCCTGTGTTCCCAGGATGTACCTAAATTTCCACCACCCCAGAAGAGGCTGACGATCTATATGTTAGAGTTAGCAGATTTAGATGACCAGATCACGATGGCCTGTGAATTTCACACACACACACACACACACACACACATCCGGCTCGTATACACTCCTGCTCTCCAGCTTAGCATTTTATTCCACTTTTATCATCACATGTCCACTGAAAACATCTACAAACTCCTGCTTTCAACTGCATTTGTTTTTAGTACTTGATATCAGTTCATAGAGAGTCTGAGCCCCACCACCCATGCTACCTGATCAGATGCCTCTGTTTCTGTTCTCTCTCGCTCTTTCACACACCTCACACACTTTCTCTCTCTCTTTGCAGATGATTACTTGCTTCCACTGGTAGCAGAAATCCACCCTGCTGATGCAAAACAAATCACTCTGATGCTTGTGCAAGGAGAAAACAATTTCAAGATCATGAACATGATTAGTGATCCCGAGCACTTGCAAGCCAAGGTAAGCCACACACACACACACACACACACACACACACAGTCAAGAAATATACATTCAAGCAACATGGCAAGTGTTTCATATCAGATTCGTAAATATCTTTAACATGTTAGCTTTGGTCATTTGGAAAACAAAGCCCCACCCACTACTCCCTCAGTCCTCATGTGTGTGTGTGTGTGTGTGTGTACGTTTGTAGGTGGATAAAATGGACACCTTACTGCGGGCAAGAGAAGCTGGTGTCAAGCTGGTGAGGATCTTTAATTAAAATTTCTGATATTGATTCATATTTAAATGGATCATTACAAAGGCGGACAGACAGACAGATACTAGTGAGTATAGATGGTGACATAATGAAGTTAGTGCCTCCACAGGAGCAGTCTGACACTTTCACGGTTGGCAAAAGGCAAGCTGTCAAGAACAAAGACAACAAATCACCTAAATTTATTGTAACTCCAGGTATAAATGAACTGCAACACTCAGGGTTTCATAAATTTGGGGCAGAAGTGTAATGCCTACCTCAGGAACGAAGTTCTTCATTAGGCAGGGAGGCAACATGGGCTGGCAGAGTTTCTGAGGAATATAAAACTGCATCCTCTGCATTCTCTGACAAGCAAGGAAACCATGACCTCATTCACGGAGCCGAACCCCCTAGAGCGGCCGTTCTCTATCATCACCTTTATGTTTTTGATTATTCCAAACTGCACAAAGAACAAGCGCGGACCCTCATAACCCAGGTTCTCATCCACGTTCTTAACGTAGAGATTCAGACCCTGGAGCAGAAGAGGCAGAGTTAGCATTCCTTTTGTGTGTGTGTGTACACATGTGTTTACCTGCTCAGTCTTCTGACTGAGCCCAGTCTGCCTCTCTACACTTGTCTGCCCTTATCCCACATCCAGCTTCTTGTGCACCTCTGCCTCACGATGCTTGAAGGATTTGAAGTGCTCTATGGTGCTGTAACACAACAAACATTGCTCTTAGAGTCTTTATCTAAACCCTGCTGTTAGAATGACATCTTTGCCAGCAAAATTACACCAGGAATTTGACTGAAACGCTCTCATAAAATCAAACAGAACCCTCTGTTTCAACAGTATATGGAGTTCAATAAACATCAAATGCAATTAGTTAAAGCACAAAAAAACCTGACACTTTAACCCTGGCTGGTAAAAACATACAATTTTACACATGGCTTACACTTTGCAGTTGTTTAACAGTTTTTCATTTAGCTGCTTGATGGCCATCTCCGCTGCCTCCACCTACTCATCCTGGGTGTCGTCCAGCACAGTGCCATGCGTGTGTCCATCTAGTGAGATAAAAATCACTGAAAAGAAGTTGGACTACTGATCGGAAGGTTGTGAGTTCAAATCCCAGGTCCATGAAGCTGCTACTCATGAACCCCTGAGCAAGGCCCTTAACCCTCAATTTCTCAGTTGTCTAAAATGAGAAAATGTTGCTCTGGATAAGGGCATCTGCCAAATGCCAGAAATGTAAATGAAAATATCTGAAACCTCCCTCTTCTCTCCTCACAATAATCTCGTGTCACAATATTCAAAACTCATGTCACTAAGACCTATCGTAAACATCCATCCATCCATTTTCTAAACCTGCTTTATTCTTAATTGGGGTCACGGGGATCTGCTGGAGCCTATCTTAGCACACAGACCCTGGACAGGTCACCAGTCCATCACAGGGCCACATATAGACAGACAACCACACACACTCACACCTACTGTATGAGGATTTAAGAATTACCTAATTACTCCTATTTAGAATTACCAGTCAGCCTATTGTACATGTGATTAGACTGTCATTGGTCTAGGAGTATGATTCTCGCTTCATTGCGAGAGGTCCCAGGCTCAGATCCCGGATGAGCCCCCAATTTCATGTTACACCCCGTCTAGGGAAAAGGCGAAACAAGAAAGAGTCGATGACACAGGACAGTGTGGAAAAAAGGCATTAAAGTGGCATTTTAATGAAAACCTAGGGGTTTAGAGTACTACGGGGGAGTGTAGCTTCGGAAGCCGGCAAGGCCAAAATAACAAACAAAAACCCCACAACCGTCCAGGATCTAAATACCCTGCTTCACAAAACAAAAATAAATATAAAAGACAAGTTCCTTCCCTAACTCCCTATCCAAAACAATCAATGAAGGATCCAATAAAGAAAATGGCATAAGTCTCCCTACATCCCCAAAATCCCTTGTAGAACTATGTACAGTATTAAGAACAATTTTACAACAGGGAAATCCAGAGTCAAGGCCTGAAAACAGGCAGCAGGCCGTACTATAAAGAGTTGAGCTAATCACATTAGCAAACAGTCGGTTCCTTACCCTCAAACATTCAAACAAACACACGCTGTCTTAGCATATACCTAGATAGCTATTAGACAAGGCAGGGCAAATACAGAAAGCCAGCACAGGACAGAGCAAACACAGCAAGTGAGCACAAGGCTGAAGACAGGAAGTGATGAAGGAGTCTTCTTATAGGTTGCATGGACACTGGGGGAACCAATTAGGCTTCTTCCTAGACAGAAGACACAAACAACTTCCCAAACAAAAGAAAACACAGAAGTAATACCAAACAGGACATTATTGGGAGGAAACCAGAGTAAACCCACACAAGCACAGGGAGAACATGCAAACTCCACACAGAATGACCCCTGGATCTTCTTGTAGTGAGAAAACAGTAGTTTTCTTATTGTAGTGCAGTAGTTTTATTATTGTAGTGCTAACCACTAGGCCACCGTACTGCCCCCAGTGTAATTTTAAAACCTTTTTTAGTGTTTTTTTTTTACTTTAATTTGAGACTTGAGTACATTTTGGATGGATTCCTCTTTTAGTAAAGATTTTCACATTGACTATAATTTTTAAAGTCTACTTTAAATTATAGTTTTTTAAACTTTTTTTTTTAACTATACTTTTTTTTTAAAAATACGTTCTGACCACATCCTACATATTCCTCAGACTTTACCACTGTATCTGCTGATGCTGATTGGACACTGCAAGGCTCCCAGGCTGAGACCCGCCCAAAGTGACATCATCACCCAGGGTCACGTTTGGCACATGTGTCTGCTGTTGAGACATGGTGCCATTATGCAGGTGCAGCCTGTAGATCTCCCAGTGCTACTGTAAATACACAAAGAACATCAACTGTCAAAATACACTCGTTGTGTGTAGTACCCTGTACTACAAATGGGTAGGGTTTCTCTTTGCTCTCAAAACAGCCTTCCATGGTAGATTCTGTTCCATGTTGATGTGACTGCATCATGTAATTCCTGCAGGTCCTTCAGGTGCATGCTGTGAATCTCCTGTTCTACTACATCCAAGTCCACATTCTACTGGATTCAGATCTGGTGACTAAAGACCAATAAAGAACCCTGAACTCATTGCCATGCTCATGAAACCAGTTTGAGACAACTTTAACTTTCTGAGGCTGTGGTATTTAAGCAGCCCAGCAGGCCCAATGTGCCATAAAAACATTTCCCACACCGTTGCACCACCTCCACCAGCCTGGACTGTTTTAAATAGTAGATTATAGAAATGATTTTAAACCTCTCTTTTCTCTCTCTTGAAGTGAACATGATTGCATGTAGCCAGTTCACCTGATTGCATGTTTTGGGGAGCAGGGAGGAGGAAGAAACTGAAACAAACATGATCATGTAGATCATGTAGAATGGGATTACATTTTTTTATGTGCTACAGAAATTTGGTTTTGGCAACACATTCATTTCCTGGATTAAAATTTTATATTCCTTCCCAGTCTCCACAGTTTGGACAAATGGAGTATCTTCCTCTTTTTTCCCCTTGAAACGCGGCACAAGACAGGGCTGCCCACTTTCACCTTTGCTTTTTGCATTGGTAATTGAATCCTTAGCAATTGCCATTCATACTGAACAATTGGGAGAGCTGGTACAGTTCACAAAATCTCAGAATGATTTTGCTCGCTGGTCAGCTCTCCCCATTTCTCTGGCTGGTCGTTTAAACTCAGTAAAGATGAACATTTTGCCTAGATTTCTGTATTTATTTCAGTGTGTTCCAATTTTTATTTTTATTTATTTTAAAACTTTCTTTAAGACTTTAAAACAACACATCTCATCTTTTATTTGGAACAAATGACCAGCCAGAATCCGTGGGGAAATACTTTAAAAACCAAATTGCCATCTCAAAACTAATTTCCCAACTTTTTGAATCTTCCACAAAAAATCCCATCTAGATCAAATTCTTGAAGTACCTTTAGATAAAGTTTGTTTCCAACACATTAACATATATTTTGCACTTAAAAAAAAAAAGTACTTGAGTACTTTTTACAGCGGGTCAAATTGACCCGAAGATAACAGGAGGGTTAAATGATTGGAGTTTTTAGAGAAACAATAATCAGAAAGAGGACATTCTTAAAAAAGAGAGAATTGATTTGAAACCTGAACTGCTATCAGGGCCATGCTGAACACCTTCTGACCAATCCAAATCAAGTATAAATTTTAATGTCAATACTGCACATAATTATCAAATAAAAGTCTATCCAGCTGTTATGCAAAAGTCTGTAATAATGTTTCTCTTAAGCGTTTTAATTAAAATCCATATTTTGGTATTCTATTTTTGGTATTCTATATATTTCTAGGCAAACCAGGCAGGTTTGGATAGCTTTTTTCCCTTAAGAAATGATATAATTTAAAAACTGCATTTTGTATTTACTTGGGTTATCCTTGTATAAAAAATAATTTGCTTGATGAGCTGAATCATTTAAGTGTGACAAATGTGGAAAAAAAATTAGGAAGGAGCAAATTTTGGTTCATTGTGACCACCTGCTGAAACAGCCCTGACCCGTCATCCACTGACACCTTTCTATCAGAACCAGCATTAACTTCAGCAAGGTGAGCAACAGTAGCTCGTCTTTGGGATCAGATCAGATGGGCCAGCCTTCGCTCCTCATGTGCATCAATGAGCCTTGGCTGCCCATGACCCTGTCTGTTCCCCACTGTTCCTTCCTTGGACCACTTTAGATACTGACCACTGCAGACCTGGAACACCCCCACAAGAGCTGTGGTTTTGGAGATTCTCTGATCCAGTCGTTTAGCCGTCACAATTTGGCCCTTGTCAAGTCGCCCAAATGTCTACACTCGCCCATTTTTCTGCATCTAACACATCAACTTTGAGGACAAAATGTTCACTTACTGTCTAATATATATCCCACCCACAAAGAGGTGCCATGATAAGATAATCAGTTCAGATAATTATTCACTTCATCTGTCATATATATATATATATATATATATATATATATATATATATATATATATATATATATAATATAGGGATCTAGAGGAGACCACACCTCTATGGAGCAGGGCTTCAGGGAAGCAAAAGGGAGACCAACACAATATTAGGCAATATTAGGCATAATGTTATGGCATATATCAGTTTATATATTTATATATATATATATATATATATATATATATATATATATATATTTATATATATATATATATATATATATATACTTTACTATTCAAAACTCATACAATGTGTGCATGTGTAAAAATAAAAACAAGAAAAAAAGCTCAGACATTTAGAAACAGACCTTTTTTATTTATATATCTATTCGTCAGTATGAGTGAGGGGAATCACGGAGGTCTGCGCATGCGCTTGTCACGCTGCAGCGTCACGTGATCTAGTTTCTGTGGAGTGTTTACTTTTAAATCCTAAAGTGTTGCGGTTCTGAAGGTCGCAAGATTTGGATCATCTTTTGGCATTTTTGCTTCACACCTTTCGGATTTCTCTTTACTCCACTACTGGATTTGACTCCTACACCGACTCTACAGCGCAGCGATGATGAACTTCGGGGGAGGAGCCGAGCCTCAGCACCAGGATGTGGATCCCGAGCCCGGATGGAGCGGACTGTACGACCCCTGGAACGGTGAGTTACTGAGTTTCCTCTTTTTCACTTAAGTATAAAGTCTTTTAAACACCGCGTTATTACAAAAAACCGCAATCAGGAATATCGTTTTATATGATTAGATGGTTTGAGAAATTCTGTTCGGCTAATCTTTATTTGGCTAATCGCTTTACGGACACGATCAGTATGCTAAAGCTAGCGGACAAAGCGGCAGACTCCAGTGAAACGAGCAGGGAAGAAGAAAACAGTGTTCATGTTTTCAGATATGTTAACATCAGCTTTTCATAAAAGTCCCAATGTTTATTTAACGTTTGCTAAAGTTTACTAAGTCAAGCCGAGGAGTGTTAGTAAACATTAGCTAGACGGCTAGTTAGCATGTAGCTAAGTAATTGTTTTTCAGTGTTCATAGTTTTTTTATTTGATGGAGTGAATAGAATGAGTTAAAATGCTTATAATAACATGAAGTAACATATTATTTTAAGGATTTTTCATTGTCCGTGTTTGTCGAGTTGTTAAAGCGGAGAGAGAAAGGGGCTGTGAGGAAAGGCAGCTAGCTGAACAAAACCAATCGGTACAAATAAATGGAGCTAGTGTGGCAATGTAGAGTGCAGCTTAGGCAAAAATATCAAGCTGTTTGTTTCAGTTCTGTTCAGCAAGGCTTTGTTTCTAGCTGTCGTGAATAAAATAGTTAGGAGTAGTGTAATTTATGATAAAGAGCGAATTTTTGAGAGGAGACACGATATTTTTAAGCATTGAAATAAATGCCCAGTGTGACTAACAGTGAAGCCGTGATACTGGAAGAGCCCTGTATAACACCTATAAATGCAGCTTAAATGTAAATACTGAGTTTTTAATGCACTTTTACAGGAAGATTACAGTAATATAACTTGTGTAAATACTTCTTGTTTTGATAGTGAGGCTTTGCTGCTTTATAAAACATACACAGTGCTATTAAAATGAAGGTTTCTGCTTTCTTTTATGAGATGTTAATAGATGTGTTGCATTGTCTGTTCATCTTCTTTGACACAGGGAGCCGGAGGGAGACGTTTGTGTTTCCGCAAGATGAGCTCAACTACAACAGAGAGCTCAGCGATTACGAGGACGATGACAGCCGGCCTGCTCAGCAGAATGAAGCTGGAGATGGTGGTGAATATGAGGTTTCGACGAGGAACCCGTCCATTGATAGAAGTCCATCCCCACCGATGAGAGGCCTCTCTCCTATATGGACCCCACCCCCTGTCAGGAGCCCACCCCCTGTGAGGACCCCATCCCATCTCACGACCCCATCCCCTGTGAGAAATCCATTCCCTGTGAGGACCCCACCCCCTGTGAGGAGCCCATCCCCTGTCAGGACCCCACCCCCTGTCAGGACCCCACCCCCTGTGAGGAGACCATCCCCTCCCAGGACCCCACCCCCTGTGAGGACCCCACCCCCTGTGAGGAGCCCATCCCCTGTCAGGACCCCACCCCCTGTGAGGACCCCACCCCCTGTGAGGAGCCCATCCCCTGTCAGGAGCCCATCCCCTGTCAGGATCCCACCCCCTGTGAGGAGCCCATCCCCTGTGAGGAGACCATCCCCTCTCAGGACCCCATCCCTTGTCAGGACCTTACCCTTGACAAGATATCATTTGCTGCCTTATTATGAAATCAGCCTCAACAACATTGTGGATGATAGGGGCTATGTTCCTGCCACAATGATGACTCCTTTCCGACGCCGGGGCATAAGGAGGAGGCGGGACGAAGAGGATGGCTATCAAGAAGCCCCTCTGAGTAGACGGCAGCGTGTGGAACCTGATGGGGATGTGGATTTCATCGGGAGGGATGTCCTAGTCCCCAGTAGGTTTGTAAGGTTTTATGTGAGTGAGATGTAACTTTAAAAAGCTCAGTCTTCACCTCATATTCATCACCTCGTATTCATGATGTAAGGTATGTATCTGTGGTAAGTATGTGTGGTAAGTATTTCACCCCTAGATTTCAGCATTAGTCTTATCCCTAGTATAATCTATAAATGTAAACCATTTTAATGATATAACTGTGGCATCATTGAAGTAGTCATGGCATCTAGTTAAAATAAAATGTTTGCTGGTTTTTGTATTTTTCATATGTATTTTGATTTTGTTAAATGTTTAGAATTTTTAGATTATTAATGTTGTTTTTTTATTGTTCTGTTGTTTTGGTGTTTGGTGTTTATTGGTGTTAAATTTGGTGTTAAATTATGCATTGCTGTAAATATGTAAATATTACATTTTTAAGATTAAGATTTTTTTAAGTTATACAAATGTAGTGTACTCCCAACCCCTAAACCCCCCTCTCTTCCCCTTCTAAACCCCCTAAACACCCCCACCAGCAAGTTTAGAGATTATTAAGATATTTATACCACAGCGATTTGTTTTTGTTTTATTTATTAAACATTAATGTTAAATAAGCATTTCATAAAAAATTGTCACAACACTTTATTAAACGATAATCAGTTTTTAAATTCATTCATAGTCTCTGATTATGTCTGGCATACACGTCCCTGTGAATGCACTTTTATTATGGAAATAATTAATATTAATCTTAACATATAATAAATGCTGCTAAAATAATGCTAAGTAAGGAATCGTACTAAAATATTTTAAAATTATGCACACCTTATTTCAATTAGATTCGGGCATTTCGTTGTGGTATAAATATATTATCTGTAATAAGTTTATAGTTCATCATTGCTTGTAAATAGTTCTAAATAGTTAATAAATTATTTATTTGTTCAATACTCGTGTCTCAAGTGTCTTCTTTTTTTTTTTATAACACATCATAAGCATTTCTCATTTATTTCTCATATAATTACACTGTAGAAATTCTCCCTCAGCTGGAACCTTGGTGTTCAGAAGTAATTACACTGTTTTTCTCTCACAAGCAAATACTTTCTAGCCAACAGTCTAAACCTGTTAAATCTGTATAACTAATGATCTGGTGTTGTTGTAATGTCAAATAAACTGATAACAAGTGAAGCACAAGATATGATTTTAATTGTACATGTTCAAGTTAATTCACGAAGGTGATCAAGTGATTAGTTCATAGATGAGACTTAGGAACTAACGCACCATGAGGAAGAAACTTCAGAGTTCAAAGCAGCATCAGCTCTAAATATGGAGGAAAAGCTGTCAGAGAGATGCTGTGGTCAGATAGACACCAAGTTTGCATTTCCTTACAACTCTTAATAATTATCCACAACACTTCTTTTTTTCTTTCACACAGATTTTGTTTTACATTATGCGTTATTTTTATTTTAGATTATGCATTATTAAAAACAAACTGGTCCATCTGTGGTGAAAAACACTGGTAGCTGTGGTTGCTAGAACTTTCCAAAAATTATTGTTACTGTTTATATATATATATATATATATATATATACAGTATATCACTCATGGGATCAATAAAGTCTATCTATCTATCTATCTATCTATCTATCTATCTATCTATCTATCTATCTATCTATCTATCGTGTTTCTATTCTCTTGTATCATTATTCTTTTATTATTATAAAAGTTCAATAAACAGGTTCAGCAAAAGAAAAAAAAAACAGAAAATGACTGAAATAAAGGAATGAAAGTTACATAGTGTTATTGGAATCTCCTTCAGTATATGTTAAACATTCTCCTTACAGAAAGTTTCAGCATTACAGTAGTTCTATGTATTCAGTATTTCTTTACATCACTGCATTTAAAAAGTATAAATTTTAATGTCAATACTGCACATAATTCTCAAATAAAAGTCTATCCAGCTGTTATGCAGAAGTCTGTAATAATGTTTCTCTTAAGCGTTTTAATATTTTGGTGTGATTTATACACATGGGTTTGTACATCATGACTATTGGACGCTTTATTATGTCCATTTTATGATGAAACAGCAAAAGAGTTTGAAAATCATTTGTCATTTTCTGATCATGATAAATATCAACACAACTAGACTGAAATATACAGGTAAGATATCTACTGGTTTCCTGTCAGGGTTGTGGACTGTTTTTTGGCCACTAGAGACCCCCACTGCCTTTTTGTTGGTTTCCAGTCTCTGTCATTATGTCTAATAGGTGTCCCCTGTGCTTTGTTTAGGTTTGTGTATTTAAGTCACGTGCTTGATTCACAAGTAAGGGAGGAATAATTATTTCAAATAATGGCTCTATAATTTATCGCTTGTTATAATACTACTTCAAAACAGATCAAATAAATAAATAAATAATACAATGCAGATATTATATTTCTCTGATCCACCAGTGTGTCTCCACATCCTTATTTGACAAGAAAAAAGGCCATTATATATTTACACCACACTGTCTGGGAGCCAAAGTCAAAACATTGCATGCAAAGGACTGGCTTACATGGAAATCTGGTGACCAGCTAGAAGGGAAGATGCTTCCCTTCTTCATAATCTTCATGAATGTGTCCTTTGAGTGGTACAAATCATGGACTGGCTGCGTTCATATTCTATTCAGTTCAATTCAATTCATTTTTTTTTTGTATAGCACTTTTAACAATGAACATTGTCTCAAAGCAGATTTACAGAACATAAGAAACAAAAAACATAGTGTAAAAAGTCCTAGATGTTAGACAAAATCATCCCTAGTGAGTAAGACTGTGGAGACATGTGGCAAGGAAAAACTCCCTTAGATGGTATGAGGAAGAAACCTTGGGAGGAACCAGACTCTAAAGGGAACCCATCTTCATTTGGGTGACACCGGAGAGTGTGATTATAAATTATTCTAATCACCGAAGAGTGTGATATGAACAATGTCCTTTCTGCAGTTATGTACAGTCTACAGTGTGATGTAGAATGTTAGTGTGTGTATTAATTAGGAGGTTGTTGTCGTCCTCAAAGTCCACATAGGGCTGGCAGCATTGCTTTGATATACCCAAATCCTCACGAAGCAGAATCCAGCTGAGGTTGGTCCATCTCTGGATGCCTCAGGATCCTCGCAGGGTTGGCCTCTGTCTACTGGAGCTGGCACAATCTCCAGATGCCTCGGGATGGGTAAAAAAAGGAACAGGTGGAAAGGAATTAGCATTCGTAATATTAGCAGGACTAGATGATAATGTGCATTTGATCAGATGTACTGGAGTACAAGGTTATTGGGTGTGTTATGTGTATGCCAGGCTAAAGAGATATGTCTTTAATCTACTTTTAAATTGGGAGAATGTGTCTGAGCCCCAAACACTGTCAGGAAGACTACTCCAAAATTTGGGAGCTGAATACGAAAACGCTCTACCTTCTTTTGTAGACTTTAATATTCTGGGAACTACCAGAAGTCCAGAGTTTTGTGATCTTGAAGAGCGTGGTGGATTGTAGCATGTCAGAAGACTGGTTAGATACGTGGGAGCTAAACCATTTAGAGCCTTGTATGTAAGTAGTGCTAGTTTGTAATCAATTCTAGACTTAACAGGTAGCCAGTGCAGGGATAATAATATTGGGGTTTTATGATCATATTTTCTTGATCTGGTAAGAACTCTGGCAGCTGCATTCTTCAAACTTGTTTATTGAAGATGCAGGACAACCACCTAGTAATGCATTACAATAGTCCAGTCTGGAGGTCATGAATGCATGAACTAGCTTTTCTGCATCAGATACAGACAAAATGTTCCTAAGCTTGACAATATTTCTAAGGTGGAAGGCTGTTTTAGTAATAGTGGAAATATGATTTTCAAAGGACAAGTTGCTGTCTAATATTACGCCCAGGTCTCTCACTGCTGAGCTAGCCATAACAGTACATCCTTCTAAATGCAAGCTAAATTCTAATGGAGGGTAATGTAACTTCAAACAGGCTTCTTCATGGTTAGTTGTTTTATTATGGTTTGACATAATAGGCTTGCTTAGTCATATCCATGGTCTCTGCTATTTGTGTCCCTAAATTAGTGTTAGAGTGAATGAGTACAAAGGTTACTGTGAAGACAGAAGAGAGAGAGGAGAAATGTGAAAAGAACTCCACACAAATCTCATGCTTACTCTCCCCATCTGGGAAGCATCCGATCTTGAATGGGAAAAAACATGTATTGTGGAGCTGCATCTGTAATATGTATATAAAATGGGACATTGATATATTGTAGAAAGTATTCAAAACCGTTCGTTTCCTTGTTTTTTAATAGGTTACACCCTTATTCTGAAATTAAATAAATTCTCCAAAAAACACCATAACAAAAAGTATAGTTTTTCACATACTGTATGAGTGTAACTTATAAGTATATGTTTTGTAACTGTTTCACATTTCTCTTCATTCCTCCTCCCAGTCCCTGCTATGTACAAACATCCCACTGTGTTATTAGGGGTTACAACCGGCCAGATGATGAGCAGTGCCTTGTTTCCTCCAGAGGTATGAATATCAGTAAATATTATATAAATGTCATCTACACCTCTATTAGTTCATTAGTAGCTGCTGAGAATATGCTGCTTGTAAGGTTGTGACTGAAATGTTGTGCAGTCTGTGTCTTATTATTTTGCATGTTTATATCTGCAGCCTGGCTAGCTAAGCATTTAACTCACTGGTTCGTGTGAGTTTTCCTTCACATCAGGACAATTGTATATAAAGAGTTCCCAGTATCTTAAACTCTAAGGGTGAATAAAGTGTTGTTGTTGCTTGTAGATTGAACTAAATGTAAAAGAAGACATGATAGAAGACTGGTGATAAATCAAGCTAAACATTAGTTGATGAATGGATGAATAGCTTGTAGCTGCCTTTAGCACTATAGGTGTTCAGAGTACTGTGACATTTGCATGAAAGTAATATAATAAAAAAAATGTATAAAATCATATCCATTTCATTTCATCGCGTTTCATCAAATGGTTGTTTTAGTGCAATGAACAAAGCAGACATGTACACTAATACATTTACATATATACATGTGACTTAATTGTTATGTCTAAAGTCAGGATATTGGTCATATTCAAAAAATGATCAGTTAATTACTCTGAAGACAAATATGATACTAATGATCCTAATTGCTAATTTCTAATTTTTAGATCAGATGTCAGAACTTTTACCTGAAAAGTATTAAAATATATCAATGGTTGTCAATTGGACTATCAGTGTCATGGTGCAAAATGCAAACAAATTCTTATGGGATTTTTTTAAGTACAGAGTGTATCAGTATTTCATGAATGAATGAATGAACTAATTTCTTTATCTTCCTGTTAAACTCATCTGTATCATAAATGGCATGTGGAATAAACAGTGACTTTTCTGCCTGATGCATTGTTCAGACTGGGTGGAATTTGATGCCCATCATTGTGTTGTGGCCTCGAGTGTCAAGTTTTAAATGGTGATTGGATGTTGGAGGATTATTGAGCATTCTGCAGCTGTCAATGACTGTCTTACCATTATAATGAAAAGGTACAGTGCATTCAGAAAGTAAACAGACCCCTTGATTTTTCACTCATTTTAGAACGTTACAGTCATACTCTAAAATGGATTGAACTCATAAACAGGTTTTCATAAGGTTTTGGAATAACACATTTAAGTAGGTAAGTTAATTAAAGAAAGTTAATTATCTGTGGTGCTAAAATTATAGCTTAGGTACATGTGATTTCCACTGATCACACTTGAAATTTTTCTAAAACATCATTAACAGTCATAGCAAAAAAAAACCTTGTAGACCTAAGAGGCAAGATTCTGCTGAGGCACAGATCTGAGTATTTTCATCATCTTTGAAGGTCCCTGTGACTTAAATACACAAACCTAAACAAAGCACAGGGGACACCTATTAGACATAATGACAGAGACTGGAAACCAACAAAAAGGCAGTGGGGGTCTCTAGTGGCCAGAAAACAGTCCACAACCCTGACAGGAAACCAGTAGATATCTTACCTGTATATTTCAGTCTAGTTGTGTTGATATTTATCATGATCAGAAAATGACAGATGATTTTCAAATTCTTTTGCTGTTTCATCATAAAATGGACATAATAAAGCGTCCAAGTCATGATGTACAAACCCATGTGTATAAATCACACCAAAATATAGATTTTAATTAAAACGCTTAAGAGAAACATTATTACAGACTTCTGCATAACAGCTGGATAGACTTTTATTTGAGAATTATGTGCAGTATTGACATTAAAATTTATACTTTTTAAATGCAGTGATATAATGTAATGTTTAAATGCAGTGATGTAAAGAAATACTGAATACATAGAACTACTGTAATGCTGAAACTTTCTGTAAGGAGAATGTTTAACATATACTGAAGGAGATTCCAATAACACTATGTAACTTTCATTCCTTTATTTCAGTCATTTTCTGTTTTTTTTCCTTTTGCGGAACCTGTTTATTGAACTTTTATAATAATAAAAGAATAATGATACAAGAGACTAGAAACACGATAGATAGATAGATAGATAGATAGATAGATAGATAGATAGATAGATAGATAGATAGATAGATAGATAGATAGATAGACTTTATTGATCCCATGAGTGATATACTGTATATATATATAAACAGTAACAATAATTTTTGGAAAGTTCTAGCAACCACAGCTACCAGTGTTTTTCACCACAGATGGACCAGTTTGTTTTTAATAATGCATAATCTAAAATAAAAATAACGCATAATGTAAAACAAAATCTGTGTGAAAGAAAAAAAGAAGTGTTGTGGATAATTATTAAGAGTTGTAAGGAAATGCAAACTTTCAAAAAAACAAAACAAAAAAAAAATGGTGACCTGGTCAATTTGGCATGCGGAGAGAATAAGTTTATAATAAATGGGAGGTAAATACAAGGGTTAAGCCTTACCTTAAACATTTTAAATGTAGAAATAGAGGAGATCAGCCTGTATAGAGTAGACAATACATCGATTTTATCTAAAGGTACTTCAAGAATTTGATCTAGATGGGATTTTTGTGGAAGATTCGAAAAGTTGGGAAATGACTTTTTTACAAAGTTTTGGAACTGAAAATATCTAAAAACATGAATGGAAGGGGGAATTTTTGTGTTAGAAAAGCTAGGAAAAATATTATCAATGTAGATATCATTGACAACTGTACAAATAATTGCCGGACAATGGAATTACTGTTAGGAAAACGTGAGATGGCAGTAAGAGGACCACACAGTAGTGCAGCTGGTCAGGATGGTGAGACTGGGGAGCAAGAACCCTCTTCAACACTGACTCAATCTGGGACCCAATCACAGAGTCCGAAATGACTCTGAAACCAGAACAGTGTAGATTGTATATTTGTCACCCAGTTGTAAAATAAGAAATTTTGAAGGGCAATTTGGTTTTTAAAGTATTTCCCCACGGATTCTGGCTGGTCATTTGTTCCAAATAAAAGATGAGATGTGTTGTTTTAAAGTCTTAAAGAAAGTTTTAGATATAAAAATTGGAACACACTGAAATAAATACAGAAATCTAGGCAAAATGTTCATCTTTACTGAGTTTAAACGACCAGCCAGAGAAATGGGGAGAGCTGACCAGCGAGCAAAATCATTCTGAGATTTTGTGAACTGTACCAGCTCTCCCAATTGTTCAGTATGAATGGCAATTGCTAAGGGTTCAGTTACCAATGCAAAAAGCAAAGGTGAAAGTGAGCAGCCCTGTCTTGTGCCGCGTTTCAAGGGGAAATAAGAGGAAGATACTCCATTTGTCCAAACTGAGGAGACTGGGAAGGAATATAAAATTTTAATCCATGAAATGAATGTGTTGCCAAAACCAAATTTCTGTAGCACATAAAAAAATGTAATCCCATTCTACATGATCTACATGATCATGTTTGTTTCAGTTTCTTCCTCCTCCCTGCTCCCCAAAACATGCAATCAGGTGAACTGGCTACATGCAATCATGTTCACTTCAAGAGAGAGAAAAGAGAGGTTTAAAATCATTTCTATAATCTACTATTTAAAACAGTCCAGGCTGGTGGAGGTGGTGCAACGGTGTGGGAAATGTTTTTATGGCACATTGGGCCTGCTGGGCTGCTTAAATGCCACAGCCTCAGAAAGTTAAAGTTGTCTCAAACTGGTTTCATGAGCATGGCAATGAGTTCAGGGTTCTTTATTGGTCTTTAGTCACCAGATCTGAATCCAGTAGAATGTGGACTTGGGTGTAGTAGAACAGGAGATTCACAGCATGCACCTGAAGGACCTGCAGGAATTACATGATGCAGTCACATCAACATGGAACAGAATCTACCATGGAAGGCTGTTTTGAGAGCAAAGAGAAACCCTACCCATTTGTAGTATAGGGTACTACACACAACGAGTGTATTTTGACAGTTGATGTTCTTTGTGTATTTACAGTAGCACTGGGAGATCTACAGGCTGCACCTGCATAATGGCACCATGTCTCAACAGCAGACACATGTGCCAAACGTGACCCTGGGTGATGATGTCACTTTGGGCGGGTCTCAGCCTGGGAGCCTTGCAGTGTCCAATCAGCATCAGCAGATACAGTGGTAAAGTCTGAGGAATATGTAGGATGTGGTCAGAACGTATTTTTTTTTTAAAAAGTATAGTTAAAAAAAAAAGTTAAAAAACTATAATTTAAAGTAGACTTTAAAAATTATAGTCAATGTGAAAATCTTTACTAAAAGAGGAATCCATCCAAAATGTACTCAAGTCTCAAATTAAAGTAAAAAAAAACACTAAAAAAAGTTTTTAAAATTACACTGGGGGCAGTACGGTGGCCTAGTGGTTAGCACTGTTTTCTCACAACAAGAAGATCCAGGGGTCATTCTGTGTGGAGTTTGTATGTTCTCCCTGTGCTTGTGTGGGTTTACTCTGGTTTCCTCCCAATAATGTCCTGTTTGGTATTACTTCTTTGTTTTCTTTTGTTTGGGGAGATGTTTGTGTCTTTTGTCTAGGAAGAAACCTAATTGGTTCCCCCAGTCTACTTGGTGCCACACCCTGCCTGGTCAGCTGACTCCATGCAACCTATAAGAAGTCTCCTTCATCACTTCCCGCCTTCAGCCTTGTGCTCACTTGCTGTGTTTGCTCTGTCCTGTGCTGGCTTTCTGTATTTGCCCTGCCTTGTCTAATAGCTATCTAGGTATATGCTAAGACAGCGTGTGTTTGTTTGAATGTTTGAGGGTAAGGAACCGACTGTTTGCTAATGTGCTTAGCTCAACTCTTTATAGTACAGCCTGCTGCCTGTTTTCAGGCCTTGACTCTGGATTTCCCTGTTGTAAAATTGTTCTTAATACTGTACATAGTTCTACAAGGGATTTTGGGGATGTAGGGAGACTTATGCCATTTTCTTTATTGGATCCTTCATTGATTGTTTTGGATAGGGAGTTAGGGAAGGAACTTGTCTTTTATATTTATTTTTGTTTTGTGAAGCAGGGTATTTAGATCCTGGACGGTTGTGGGTTTTTGTTTGTTATTTTGGCCTTGCCGGCTTCCGAAGCTACACTCCCCCGTAGTACTCTAAACCCCTAGGTTTTCATTAAAATGCCACTTTCATGCCTTTTTTCCACACTGTCCTGTGTCATCGACTCTTTCTTGTTTCGCCTTTTCCCTAGACGGGGTGTAACATGAAATTGGGGGCTCATCCGTGATCTGAACCCGGGACCTCTCACAATGAAGCGAGAATCATACTCCTAGACCAATGACAGTCTAAACACATGTACAATAGGCTGACTGGTAATTCTAAATAGGAGTAATTAGGTAATTCTTAAATCCTCATACAGTAGGTGTGAGTGTGTGTGGTTGTCTGTCTATATGTGGCCCTGTGATGGACTGGTGACCTGTCCAGGGTCTACCCCTGCCTTTCAATGTGTGCTAAGATAGGCTCCAGCAGATCCCCGTGACCCCAATTAAGAATAAAGCAGGTTTAGAAAATGGATGGATGTTTACGATAGGTCTTAGTGACATGTGTTTTGAATATTGTGACACGAGATTATTGTGAGGAGAGAAGAGGGAGGTTTCAGATATTTTCATTTACATTTCTGGCATTTGGCAGATGCCCTTATCCAGAGCAACATTTTATCTCATTTTAGACAACTGAGAAATTGAGGGTTAAGGGCCTTGCTCAGGGGTTCATGAGTAGCAGCTTCATGGACCTGGGATTTGAACTCTCAGCCTTCCGATCAGTAGTCCAACTTCTTTTCAGTGATTTTTATCTCACTAGATGGACACACGCATGGCACTGTGCTGGACGACACCCAGGATGAGTAGGTGGAGGCAGCGGAGATGGCCATCAAGCAGCTAAATGAAAAACTGTTAAACAACTGCAAAGTGTAAGCCATGTGTAAAATTGTATGTTTTTACCAGCCAGGGTTAAAGTGTCAGGTTTTTTTGTGCTTTAACTAATTGCATTTGATGTTTATTGAACTCCATATACTGTTGAAACAGAGGGTTCTGTTTGATTTTATGAGAGCGTTTCAGTCAAATTCCTGGTGTAATTTTGCTGGCAAAGATGTCATTCTAACAGCAGGGTTTAGATAAAGACGCTAAGAGCAACGTTTGTTGTGTTACAGCACCATAGAGCACTTCAAATCCTTTAAGCATCGTGAGGCAGAGGTGCACAAGAAGCTGGATGTGGGATAAGGGCAGACGAGTGTAGAGAGGCAGACTGGGCTCAGTCAGAAGACTGAGCAGGTAAACACATGTGTACACACACACAAAAGGAATGCTAACTCTGCCTCTTCTGCTCCAGGGTCTGCATCTCTACGTTAAGAACGTGGATGAGAACCTGGGTTATGAGGGTCCGCGCTTGTTCTTTGTGCAATTTGGAATAATCAAAAACATAAAGGTGATGATAGAGAACGGCCGCTCTAGGGGGTTCGGCTCCGTGAATGAGGTCATGGTTTCCTTGCTTGTCAGAGAATGCAGAGGATGCAGTTTTATATTCCTCAGAAACTCTGCCAGCCCATGTTGCCTCCCTGCCTAATGAAGAGCTTCGTTCCTGAGGTAGGCATTACACTTCTGCCCCAAATTTCCACAAGAGGCTATTGCTAGATAGACAGCAACACCACCTGTGATCAGGGAGAACAGATGAAATAACGTCTGTGATACAGACACCAAGCCAGAGGTTGGAGCCCCATCCGGATCTGATGTGGAAGTGCAACATCCAGCTGTGGACAGACGTCATTTTCTCCTGCACTTCTCTTTTAGGAAACCCTGAAGATGATATTTTGCAATCATGCAAAAACATCAGCAAGATTAAGAAAAAAAACAATAAAAGGAATGAATAAGCCCCACACCCTCCAATAATAATTTCATATTATGATTGGCATTTTAATTAAAATTTAAAAAGAACCTTTTGTGTACATTTATTTATTTATGACTTAAGAGTGTTTGAATCTTATAATCTAATAAATCTAACATTCTAAAAAGTTAGATTAGAAAAAAATCCAAATGAAAATATTTAAGTTATTAATTATACCTTAAATATAGAATAGTAATAATAGGAATTAATGGGGGTTTATATTCATGAAAGAAAGTCTGTGAGGAAAATTTTCAAAAAGACAACAACAAATTAATGCCACAGAGTGAAAACTTCTTTCTATTAAGAGGATCAAGATGTAAATGTAGAAGTTACATAAAGAACAAAGCTCCTGCTGTTGCAGGGATTCTAGCATTAAATGCTCTGCTTCATCCAGACACAATCTCACTGGCAATGTTTTACTTACCTGCTGCTCAGGAAATATTCTTCAAATGATGTCTTTAAAAATCTGAGAATAATTTCTCTAATTGACCAGTAGCATGCTAGTTTTGGCAGAAATCTAAAACAATCTTAACAACAAAAACTCGATCATCTTCAGCTTTAAATCTTAGCATAAACTCATTTGCTGAATAAATGAAATAAACAGTTTGAAATGAAATACCTCATTATTGTTACTTTATTAAATAACACGTCTACTGAGGTCAGGCTTGTCCAAAATCTGACCCTATGGTCAAATGCATCCTGTTTACAGATGTCAACTTACATGTCACTTAAATATTCAGTTCTTTCAGGCCTTCACAAAGTTTTTTTTGTGATTGTTGTGGCAAAAAATGTCAAATGTCAAAATTTGTGATGTTTTTCTGCCGTTTTGCAGAAAAAAGTTGAATTGAATTGAATTTTAAACTCCTACCAACGAAGACACAAAAACATGTAATTTCTTTCTATGGAATCTGCACCCATGTTTCGACATGAAAGCTTTGTCTGAACGTGTGGAAAACTGTGTCTATCTATCTAATTGTGATGAACTCCTAGAGGCAGAAGGTGTAGAATCCATAAGTGGTAGTTTATTAAATCCACATCAGTAGGCAAAAATCTGAGTCAAAATAAACAGGCAGAGTAATCAAAAAATTTAGCAAAGACAGTCAGTGCAGAAACGGTACAAGGACACAAAACCACAGAGCAGAATCGAGAACAAACTCAGCAAGGGTCATACTTGTGAATTAATAGTAAATACAGTGGAGAGACTCGGTATGTCATGACTCTAAATAATACTTTGCGTAGAGCTTCTGAAAATGCTGGCTTAAGAAGTGCTAATGGTAGGAGATATTAGTCAAATCTGTGGTGTGGGGACATTTCGGATTTGTTGTTGACTATGATGCCGATAAAACAAAAACTTAAAGTCTTTCAGTTAACAACAAATTCATTACTTAATTTTGGATTTCCTCCGTAGGTGCAGAGAGTGTCTTCCTGATGAGTGGTTCTGTGGATACTGTGATGTCCTCCATCACAAAAAACAGCCTCTCCACAATAGGAATAGTGAGATTGATGGGTTTTTCAAAGCCATTTCTCCATCCACTCACAGCATCAGAAGTGAGGATGGCTATAGTACCCATGAACAAGGTATGATCTTATGAAACCCTGAGTGTTGCAGTTCATTTATACCTGCAGTTACAATAAATTTAGGCGATTTGTTGTCTTTGTTCTTGACAGCTTGCCTTTTGCCAACCGTGAAAGTGTCAGACTGCTCCTGTGGAGGCACTAAGTTCATTATGTCACCATCTATACTCACTAGTATCTGTCTGTCTGTCCGCCTTTCCATCTATACTCACTAGTATCTGTCTGTCTGTCCGCCTTTCCATCTATCCTCACTAGTATATTTTTATTTTATTTTTATTAGATTATAAGATTTATTAGATGGTTATAGTAGTAGATTTAAATGTTCTTGGAAATAAATAAACATACACAAAGTTGATTTTGAAAATTTAATGAAAATAAAAATGACAATCAGGTCTAATATTTACAATAATGACAGTATAAGTGACACAACAATGTTAGTGAATAATGAAGTGAATTACAATAAAGGTATTAATATTAGATAATATTAATACTAGACATGGCATGGTTAACTAAACAAAACAAAAACAAAACCTAGACCTTAGCTTGGACATGGAACCTAGCAAACAAAACCCCAACAGAAACCACGGTACAGATAACAATCATGGACAAGGACACAAACACAAGGATCCCTATTTATAGGGGTAGACATTAGGGCTAATGGGATACAGGTGACACAATCAGGATAGGAACAATAGGAAGGGCATAACAAAAGACACACAAAAGAAGCAGGCTTCCAAGGTTCACCTGCCAGCGCCCTCTCTGGGCCTGGCAGGGAACTGTCCAGCTGTTCCTGATAGGTGGGGCTTTGTTTTCCAAATGACCAAAGCTAACATGTTAAAGATATTTATGAATCTGATATGAAACACTTGCCATGTTGCGTGAATGTATATTTCTTGACTGTGTGTGTGTGTGTGTGTGTGTACACTTACCTTGGCTTGCAAATGCTCGGGATCACTAATCATGTTCATGATCTTGAAATTTTAGAAATCTAGAAATGGATTTCTGCTACCAGTGGAAGCAAGTAATCATCTGCAAAGAGAGAGAGAAAGTGTGTGAGGTGTGTGAAAGAGCGAGAGAGAACAGAAACAGAGGCATCTGATCAGGTAGCATGGGTGGTGGGGCTCAGACTCTCTATGAACTGATATCAAGTACTAAAAACAAATGCAGTTGAAAGCAGGAGTTTGTAGATGTTTTCAGTGGACATGTGATGATAAAAGTGGAATAAAATGCTAAGCTGGAGAGCAGGAGTGTATACGAGCCGGATGTGTGTGTGTGTGTGTGAAATTCACAGGCCATCATGATCTGGTCATCTAAATCTGCTGACTCTAACATATAGATCGTCAGCCTCTTCTGGGGTGGTGGAAATTTAGGTACATCCTGGGAACACAGGATATTATTATTATTATTATTATTATTATTATTATTATTATTACTACACAATATAATTATCACACAATTAGATTAGTACCATAATCCATCATACACTATCTTTAGCATGTAATATTAAGCATGCAGAATATTGTTATTGTTGTGTGTGGGTGCTTTTTGTTGTGTTTTGGACCTGAAGTGGAGCCGGAACTCTGATTTCTGAGACAGCTTCCAGAGTTTCCTCTGGGGCAGCTGTCTCAGTAGCTTCCACTGGTGCAGTTGCCTCTACTGCTTCCACCCTGTCATCTGAGGCCACTGTCTTCACTGCTTCCACAGATCCCTCTGAGGCAGCTGTCTCAACAGATTCCTCAGAGTTCTCTGGGCCAGCAGTTTCAACAGCTTCCACATTGTTTACTGGGGCAGGAGACCCGGCGGCTTGGACCATCTGTGAGGCAGCAGTGTAGACAATCTGGCTGATGTCCTCTGAGGCAGATGCCTTGGTGCTTTGGACAGTGTCCTTTGTGCAAGGTGTCTCAAGGGTGCTCCTTTCAAACAGGGAGGCAGCACTGGTTGGCACAGTTTTGGTGGTACATTGTACAGTAATGGTGGGGCTCTACGCAGGCACTTTCTGTGGATGGTGAGGTCAATCTTCTTGATAAATTTGCGTGCCTCGACCTTGGGCTCCTCAGCCTTGCGCGCCTCCACCTTGGCCTCCTCGGCCCTGCGCACCTCCACCTTGGCCTCCTCGGCCCTGCACACCTCCACCTTGCGCTCTTCCCAAGACCTGAAGTACTCGATGGTGCTGTAACACAACAGAGAGGCTGCACTTACAATCTAAACCCTGCTGTTAAAAGTTATGTCCTCGACAGCAAAATTACCACCTGATGTTGACTGAAATACCCTCATAAGACCAAACAAATCTCTGTTTCGACAATATAAAGAGTTGCAAAAGAATGCAATTAGTTTAAAAAGGAATGTAAGAAATCCTGACATTTGAACCCTGGCTGGTAAAAAGACACTAATTTACACGTGACTTACACTTGCCGGTCGTTCAGGAGTTTTCCGTTCAGCCGTTCGATGGCCAGCGCCGCCGCCTCCGCTGACTCGTACTGAACGTACCCAAACCTTTTGATTCCACAACCTTCAGGAGAAACACAGCGTGTCAACACACAACAACACACTAATCATGAAACACAGATATTCAGCTATTCAGATATATATATTCATATATAACAGCTCAAAGCTCGAACCTTGCATGACACGATCCTCCCGAACACAGAGAAAGTGTCAAACAGGGAGGTGCAGTCAATGGACCAATCAAGGTTCCTGATGAATATGTTCCCTCCCTTGATGGGCTTGGCGGTGGGTTCCCAGTTAGACCACATGACACGCATGGGTCTCCCCAGGAGGATTTCAAAATTGAACATGTCAATGGCTCTCTCAGCTGAGGGAACAGAAATAAACCATTCATTTTTAATTAAAGTCTATTATAGTCTATATATAACTCATCCAAATATCTTTTCATATCTTTTTAGTACCATTTAAAACATGACCATATCCATATAGTAAAACTATAAAATACTACAGAAGTTACACATGTAGCCTTAAATCTGCTGCAAAAACAGGTAAGAAACAGTGTAGAAAAAAGAAAAGGTTTGTTTTACCGTCAACTTTCGCTATCGAAAGTTGACGTACGCGTATCCGAGAGGAGAGCCGGTCTTCCTGTCCCTGCAAATGTGGACAGATTGGACGTGTCCTGCAGGTCTGAATCTATTAGAAAGTATCACCTCTGATACTTCAGGGTGAAGTTCAGTGGTGAAATGCTGCTAAACGCTGTAAAATCGCTGCTACACAAGGGGCACTGTTTCTCTGTCGATAGCTAAAGGTGGTCTGAGGATGGTTGCTATGTACGTCGTCAGGTGATGTTCTGAACAGAATTCAGAATTCTACATGATGCCAGTTGGTCACATGACCTCATGACATCATGTAAGCAGTTAACATTAAACAGTTAAGTTCCAAACCCCAATAATGAATCCAATTCAAAATGGCTTTTAATATTAATATAGAAACACTGTATAGGCCTGGACAGGAAAGAGGCTGAGCTGCAAATAATCCCCAAAAAACATTCACTGACTATATTTTCAATGCATAGATATTAACCTAACGTAAACACTACTCTTTCAAGCTGCATTTAAACTGCATTTTGGAAGGTCAAACTCCAGGACACCATTGAAGGTCACTATATGGAGAAAAATCTGAAATGTTTTCTTAAAAAAACATCATTTCTTTAATGAAGAAAGAAAGACATGAACATCTTGGATGACCAGGGGGTGAGGAAATTATCAGTAGATTTTTGTTCTGGAAGTGAACTTCTCCTTTAAAGGATCTGCTGCTAACATCTTGGTGCCAGATACCACAGCACACCTTCAGGGATCTAGTAGAGTCCATGCCTTGACAGGTCAGGGCTGTTTTGGCAGCAAAAGGATGACCAAAACAATATTAGGCAGGTGGTCATAATGTTATGGCTAATTGGTGTAGAATTTTTTACTAATTAATGAACATCTTTTGTTGTTGTTGTTGTTGAGTTGCATCCAATATTGTGGAACATCACCGAAGCAAATTATCCACATTATTCCAGTTATAAAGGATCATGATCTCACCAAACTCTTGATTTTTTGCTCTTAAAGTTTTAGACCAAAATCTAAAACATATCCTGTTACTGAAAATAACACAAACAAACCTTATTAGAAAAACACTAAAACTGGAGACTCCTTCCAAATATATTACACATTTCCTCATGAAAAGCTTCAACATATCACCAGCCACACCCTTTTTATTAACGAATGAATCTGACCAATCAGAATCAAGCATTTACAACATTACTATAGGATACTGTAGCTCTGGAACAAAGCTGCACTTTTTATCCGTCACACACAGTTTACACAGATAGACTGTATTATCTGTAATGATGCTATAATTATCACATCAGCCAAATCAGGGTTCTCATACCCACCACATAAAGATCTTTTTCTCTGTCTCTCTCTCAGTATGTTTTAAGTACGTCAGGAGGAACAGTTTCAAATGATCAATTTTATATTTGGTCAGGCAAAAATGGCGATATACCTGTGTTTGCACAAAACACAGACTGATGCAAAGAGAATTTTCCTCAGACTTGTTAAATCAAGAATTTTAATTGATTTTAATTTCTACAGAAAGATGAATGATGTGAAGATGTTTGAGACAGTGTGGTGTCATGCTAATGCTCTGTGCTCTGTAGCAGAAGAGAAACCCTGCTTTGCACCAGAGCTAAACTAAATCCACCATTCGCTGATGTCTTAACTTAATTTATTGAAATATTTTAAAATGTATTTATTGAATTACTGAGTCACCCTGATTTTACCACATATTATGTGACTTATGTGTAAATAAAAGGATTGTAAAAGTCAAAGTCTCTCTCTTTCTCTCTCTCTGTCTCTCATGGATAAGGACACCAGAAGAAGAAGAAACAGCAGCAACAAATAAATGACATTGTCCCCTATTCAGGGCTGACCACAGTTTAAAAACCCGTACTATGACGTCCTTCAGTTTTCGTGACACGGGTAAAGAAAATAATTGCTCAGTTCGATTCTGTGTATAATGACCCACAGGCATCGGGCAGTGATTATATATTTATACAAAAGCTGTACTTTTGTAATAAAAAGCATTTTTATTATTATATGTATGTTATATTTCTATAATGTATATTTTTAGCCTTTATATATTTTTATTTTACTCCTGCTTGGTCAAATCGTGGTCGTCATGGTTATGTTCAGAGTTGTCCACTAGAGGGCAGCAGAGATTTTGTTCCCCCCCCACCATATATACACAGGTGTATTTGAATAAATTAGAATATCATCGAAAAGTTGATTTATTTCAGTAATTCAATTCAACAAGTGAAACTCTATAGTATATAGATTCATTACACACAGACTGATATATTTTTTATATATTTTAAGTGTTTAATTTTTTTTAATTTTGATGATTATGGCTTGCATCTAATGAAAACCCAAAATTCAGAAAACTAGAATATTACACCAATAAAAAGCTAATTAAAAAAATGATTTTCAACACAGAAATGTTGGACTACTGAAAAGTATGAACATGTACAGCACTCAATACTTGGTCGGAGTTCCCTTTGCATGAATTACTGCAGCAATGCGGCGTGGCATGGAGACGGTCAGTCTGTGGCACTGCTGAGGTGTTATGGAAGCCCAGGTTGCTCTGATAGCGTCCTTCAGCTCTTCTGCGTTGTTGGGTCTGGTGTCTCACATCTTCCTCTTCACAGTATCCCACTGATTCTCTATGGGATTTCTATGGGATTTCACAGGGTTTGCTGGCCAATCAAGCACATGGACACCATGGTCCTTAAACCAGATATTAGTACTTTTGGCAGTGTGGGCAGGTGCCAAGTCCTGCTGGAAAATGAAATCAGCATCTCCATAAAGCTGGTCAGCAGAATGAAGCATGAAGTGCTCTAAAACCTCCTGGTAGATGACTGTGGACCTGATAAAACACAGTGGACCAACACCAGCAGATGATACGGCTCCCCAAACCACTCCCCAAACTTTACACTGGACCTCAAGCAACTTTGGATTTTTTGCCCCTCCTCTCTTCCTTCAAAGTCTGGGATCTTGATTTCCAAATGAAATGGAAAATTTATTTTCATCTGAAAAGAGGACTTTGGCCCACAGAGCAACAGTCCAGTCCTTTTTGTCCTTAGCCCAGGTAAGACACCTCTGATATCGTCTCTGGTTCAGGACTGGCTTGACACAAGGAATGCGACTGACTCCAGCTGCAGTCCACTCCTTGTGAATCTCCCCCAGATTCTTGAAGGGGCTTCGTTTCACAATCCTCTCAAGGCTGCGGTTATCCCTGTTGTTTCTGCACCTTTTCTATCACACTTTCTTTCCATTAAAATTTTATTAACGTGCTTGGACACAGCACTCTGTGAACATCCAGCTTCTTCAGCAATGACCTTTTGTGTCTTACCCTCCATGTGCAGGGTCTCAATGACCGTCTTCTGGATGTCTGTCAAGTCAGCAGTCTTCCCCATGACTGTGTAGCCTACTGGACCAGACTGAGAGACATTTAAAGGCTCAGGAAACCTTTGCAGGTATTTTAAGTTAATTAGCTGATTAGAGTGCGACACCATGAGTCTCCAATATTGAACTTTTTCACAATATTTAAATTTCTTTAAAATTTAAAATTCACAGTTTTAAAAATGGATTATTAATAGTCATGCACAGTTACTTCAAGTTCTGAAATAATATTTATTTTTAATTTAACAGTTTTTTAAATTTTAACTGATTTCTCTCATTACCGCAACACCGTCCACAATTTACAAATATTTTTTCTTTATATTTTGAAGACACCTGACATTTTTTCAAAATGATGTGACAAACCTGAGAGAACATCATTTTAAGATTCTGCACATGCATTTAAAATCAAAGTACTATATCTCTATTAATTAAATTAACATCTAATAATCATGAGTTTCGGTAATGATATATAGGTTTCGGTAATGAGGTTAATTATTTGGGTAATGATAATAAGTATACTAGTCTGAGATAATGCAGAAAGAAACAGATAATATTTACACAATCATGCATTCAAGTTCAAAACAGTTTTATTGTCCAGTGCTTCAAAAATACAAAAGCCAAAAATAAAAAAAATTAAGAAAAACATTAAAACAGGAATAAACAGGACAACATTTCAACGTTTACCTAAAAAACATGAAGCATTTTACCATGGCACTAAAAAATAACTGACCACTGTCTTTTTTTCTTTTCATGTTGCTTCTTAGTCAGCTCTTCAGTTTTCTTTATTTTTCCAGTTTGTTTTCGTTTTTGATTCCTGGAAGCGGAAAGAAAGCATTACATTAAATTAGTCTCATAACATGGGGAAAAACATTTTATGTATACGTGTGTGTGTGTGTGTGTTCTATACTGGGCCTGAAGTTGTGGGGTGGGGTAGAGCTTAATTTTGAAACGTGGACTGGCGGTCCATATCCTCCACCTCCTGTTGAGGTGGCTTGCTCATATGTGTGTGCATATATGTTACAGCATGTGTGTCCAACCAGCATGGGAATGCAGCCCAAGGTTGTGAAACACTTATGCCGAGTTCACACTGCACGATTTTCAAAGTAGTCGGATCACTGTTGTTTTCATGCTGCACGACTGTCTGGGGGAGCATTCAGTTGCTGCTGTGTGGCGCATAGCGGTAAAGAGGAAGCACACGCACGACGAGGGTGGGACTCGAACCCACGCGAGTTTTTTCTGCTCTCGTCTCAGACCAGGGGGCTTTCAGACCTTTTACCTTTCAGGGGCTTTCAGACCTTTATCCTGCACTATTTCCACGTTTTGCTGTTTTCAAGTCTGAGGCATAAGTTGCACAACTGTGCTGGTGGACTA
Source organism: Hemibagrus wyckioides (assembly GCF_019097595.1). Lineage (NCBI taxonomy): Eukaryota > Metazoa > Chordata > Actinopteri > Siluriformes > Bagridae > Hemibagrus > Hemibagrus wyckioides. The sequence goes on along the minus strand of NW_026690790.1, from coordinate 233,467 downwards.
CACTACCTCCAGCTGCCGAAACCCGGGATCGAACCAGGGACCTTTAGATCTTCAGTCTAACACTCTCCCAACTGAGCTATTTCGGCACCTCTGCCAGGGCTCTCCTGTATGTGTGAGTGAGCAGGTTTTTGTCGGCATGACTGCGCACCACGTCCAGACCGGTGAGGCAAACTTCTTTAGAAAGCGGTAGAGCTTTTTCCTTAAGGGCATAGACAGAAGGCATGGTTGCCTTACACCACTCAAATCCCACGCTACCTGAGGGCGGCGGTGGGGTTACGCATGCGTGGTAAGAAGATGACCAAGTCATTCGGCCAGACAAGGAGGAAGCCTGGCACGGGCACTACAAATGGTCTGCCGTGCGACTAACACGCCTTCCACTTCACCAGCTCTACAGGAGACATCTAACCATTCCCAAGGAAGGAGGGAGCTCGGCCTTGGCTCACGGCTCGCGGCAGGTCACTGACCTTGAATGGTCTCGGCTTAAGGCCCCGTGGTCAACCGCCACCCCTGTAGCCATGGGCGGAAGGAACGCTTCTGCTTAAAGAAGAATAAGAAATGTGTTTGAATCCACATTTTCTGAAGGTGGCTATATTATTATTACTATTATTTTTTAAATTATTTTTTAACCAGTCTGCTCTGATAAAAATATTCAGCCTGATCTACCTAATAAAAATAATTATGTAGTTCAAGTAAGACTAGTCTTTGTATTTATTACTTAATTTTCTATATGTAAGAAATACTTCTTGCTCTAAATTTCTGCATTTCCTTAGTCATTATTTTGGGTTTGCTCTACTTAACTTTGAGAGTTTTAAAAGTGTTTTTTTATTGAAACTTAAACCTAATTTTTTTTAAAGCTTCCATATTACTTAACTTTGAGTGGACCCTACTTTGTTTTTCTAAATGTACTAGTCACATTTGAAAGTTACATTTACTCCCATTTTCTGGTCAGGAACTAGGCATTTCCTATGCATTACAGGTAAAATATGAATTGTGTAATTATGCATTTTGAAATGCAACTTCACCCAGCACAAGAATAAAAGGAAGGAGATTTTTTATTATATGCACACACTCATGAACAGTCAGTTCTTCCAAAATGCACTTGGTCCTGAATTTACACAACATGAAATAAAGTAAATACCAGATTTAACAAAACAACAACCACAGAGTAGTGCGACATGCATTGGGAGAACCTGAGAAAATGCTGTTTAACATGAACAACTGTAAAACAGGGAGCTTACTGTGACTACCTTCACTGCCATCTGTATGGCTTTTAGGTTTGCAAGCTGACCTTGAGACTATGTACCTTAGAGGAAATGTTTTGTTCACATCCTGATTTTAGCACAGGGTTCTCAATCGTGGAGATCAAGGACCCCTGCCCTGCCCACTACAGATGACATAAACCAGGAGTCTTCAGTGAATCAGAAGCATGAAGACACCATCTGAGTCTCACTTCCACCATGAGAGTGAAGTGGGGAAAGACAACGTGAACAGGTATACAGAGCACTGATTAAATACAGTATATATTTATGACTCAGGTTTAGGATCTAGATGATAATATGTGTGGATGGGAGTATTCTACCTAATCTGGGGCATGAAGAGCTAATTGTGAGTGTTAGAGGAGCTAAACACGCAGCGCTAGCATGAGCATGTGAACTGAGTGCGCCATAGATTGGAAGGAAAACGGAACATCCACCAAAATATCCCCTTCTCAAATTTCAGACTCATCACCTATGTCAACTTACTTCACATCCAGTACAGTAGGTGGCGATAATGATCCTAAGGAGTTATTCACCATTAAACAAGAGAAGAAGAAGAAGCAGCTCGACTCTCTGCTTGTCCGTCCATCAGTACCCAAAAGTAAAAAATAAAAAAATATATATTTAGCTGCACCCCGAAACTGGAATGCCCGCAAACCACACATCAAGATAATAACTGAACTAACAAGTCAACACCAACAGAAAGTTTCAGTCAACAGGACCAAGCTAGCTATTGGCATTAGCGATTAGCATTAGCTGCTAGCGCTAATGCTATTGGCGCATAGAATATGTCATTTATTCATTAGCAATATTACAAAAAGGCACCAAAGCGCGTGACATTAGACATCATTCTCACAAACTCCCGACTGGTTTTCATGACAAGTATCTAGACAACAATATTAAGTGTGGTGTCATTTCTTGTTAGCATATTAGCCACAGCTACGAGCTAAAAGTGAACATGCTATACACTCACCGGGCTTTCGGCAAGAAAAGTAGCCCAATATCTCGTACGGCTTCCAAGAAGTTGTGGTTAATTCATTTTAATTCAAAACCAATTATTTTTCCAATACCACTTATCAATTATTTGTACCAATCACAGGCTTAGTAATGGCACAGACCAAGCTAGCGATTAGCATTAGCGATTAGCTGCTAATGCGATTGGCGTATAAAATATGCCATTTATTCATTAGCAATGTTACAAAAAGGCATCAAAGCGCGTGACATTAGACATCATTCTCACAAACTCCCGACTGGTTTTCATGACAAGTATCTAGACGACAATTTTATAATATATATAATAATTATAATAATATTAATCCTCAATATTCTTAAATGGAGGCTTGTGCTCTAGTCATCTCTTAATTTTGGACAAACAAAATTTACATTAGTCCACCCTCACAGGTTTTTTTAACATTTCACATGCTGAAAGGCTGAATTTGTCAAATGTCAGATTCATTCAATCACCGCAAAACAAAAGACTTGAAGAAACCAACTCGGGTAAAACAACAAATTCTGTGACCACATTAATAATCTGGGATTTTTCTTCAACTGCACTTTTTCCTATTTAAAATATAGAAAGTAAACAATAGTTAATTTAAGATTCTGTACTCTTTCTAGGTGTCTATTTAAAAGGTCAGATTTTCCTCATGTCTGATCTTTTTTACTGAAGCATGTGTTCAAGTGACACACTGATGCATTTGATCTAAAATGACTTGTAAGGTTTTGCATAAACTTGTGGTGTCCATGCAGCTCACATGCACACACTCATTTAAAGCAAAAAAGGCAACATGCTAAATGCTAGAAACTCAGAAAGCATAAATTTCAAAGATTTGACTTCAGGTTGTTGTCAAATAATATAATCTGTAAAACAAATTAATGTATTAAATTAAAAAAAATGGCATTTGGACCCCACTATATATATTATTATGGCCTTAGCAAGGCTATAAAGTGTCCACCTTTTATATATTTCTTTTCTGTTTTGTACATTCCTTATTTTGAAGGCTAGTGTATTAATTTAAGTGTGTTCATTTTTGACAGAAATGGCCTCAATGTGTCTTAAAATGTGTGTTACAGTGTGATCATGTATAACAGTGCACAGGTATAAATGTGATTCACAGGATGAATGTCATGTCATATGCACAGACAGTGTACAATGCACAGTGTGTTCACAGCCTGTGCATATGATTGCAACAGAGCATAGAAATAGAAATCACATTCATATAACTAACATTGTGTGTGTAATAATCAGGAGACTTCGCTGGAAGCAGGGACCAAACCCAGATCTCTGTGGTCGTCTCCAAAGTAGAAACATGCCCTAACACGCCCTCAGTCACATGTCCTAACACGCCCTCAGTCACATGCCCTAACACGCCCTCAGTCACATGACGTCAGTCACACGCCGTCAGTCACATGACCTCAGTCACACGCCGTCAGTCACATGACCTCAGTCACAGCTGGTAAATAACACCTGAATAGCAGTGAATAAACCCCTAACTAGACACTAATAATCAATTAACTAATTATTAACTAATAATCGCTGCTATTAAAACTGATCAGAACTAAAGGTTGTGAAGTCTAAATGTACAAACTACAACAACATGACAGAAGTACACCCAATCAATACAGGAGCTTTCTGAACTAATAGATTTGATCAGATCATTAATCTCCAGCTTTTTTGGACAAACTCTTGCTAAATGTCATGCATGTGCACACCGGACACGGCACGTGCTTTTGCAGCTCACGGTCTCGCGCTCGTGCCGCTGTCCGGTCAGTAACCCCTCTGTCAGAAATACACCGTCTTTCTCATGGCATATGCAGGACTAAAACCCTACATGGGGAGCAGAAGCACGGTCTTGGTGCCGGACGAGAATCAGGGATCGATCCACTAACATTAGTGTCTGTCACAGTATCTTTAGGAAGCAGAAATCTGTACATTTCTAGTGCACAAGGCGCAGTCTCTGCTACTAGCTCGTGTGTAGCTAGCCTGAACTAGCTAATGTTAGCTAAATTAGTATTAGGGAGAAACTACGTGTTAAAAGGACGATAATAAAAAAGGAGAACTAGAACAAAAACCTTAACGTGTTTTCTCATCACCTTTGTTGCCATCATCTTCACTGAACTGCTACAAATCTACACAACAACAGCAGAACTTTATAGAACAGGACTCTCCAACCTGTTTTCCTTTAAGAGCTACTTTGACTAAATGGATAATGTTTTCGTTTAGATCATTAAATTAGAGTTTTAAACACTTGTCAGTTTGAAGACACAAAAAATCTCTCTTACCTCAGTCTGAAAGTGTGAACCGTCTCCAAAGTAGAAATGATCAACCCTTCAGCAGTCCCACGTCACTGTTCTGATTCTGTAACGTCAGAACATTTCCATGGTAACCAGGGGCGTGGCTAGGGCTAATCCTTATCAATAGGTCTCGAGACCGGAAAGACTTTAATCCAGCCCTGAATGTTTTATATAGCGTAAAATCCGCACCATAAATATCGTACTCGTAAAAATAAATAAAACACGTGAATCACAAGGATGCTAGTTTGTTCTTTCCAGCATGCTAGTGTTTGTTATTCCAAAAATCACGCGTAGAATTTTATGCAGATTAGGGGGCGGGATAAAAGTCCCCATTGGTCCACTGCTCAACCTACTGCCCTATCACAGCCTATCAGTAAAGTGACGTCACTGACGCGCTACTCTGCCGGTTAGTGTTTGAACCTGTCTTAATCAAGTGAGAAGATTTAATTAATCCGTTTCTTAAATGTGTGTCTATTGTAGTATCGTGTCAAACTTCCTGTTATTATGCTAAAGAGTATTTTAATGAACTGGACAAGTGTATCATTGTACAATCATTAGCATCATAGCATAACATTATTGTTGCTCAAACAGTAGAGTAGTGCGCTAACAGCACTAAGCTCATGTGTTCAGTTTCATCATGATGAAATGTAGAGCTTTAAAGTAATGTCATTCACTTTGTGTTTACTCTGATCTCTGTATTAACCCAGACTCTTAATCAGAGTCCTGTATCACCATGTCCACAGGTTCAGGTCAGCCAGATACAGGGTCAAATACAGGCTCAGGTCAGTCAGATACAGGGTCAGATACAGGCTCAGGTCAGTCAGATACAGCGTCAGATACACGCTCAGGTCAGTCAGATACAGGATCAGATACAGGCTGAGGTCAGTCAGATACAGGGTCTGGTCAGTCAGATTCAGGCTCAGATACAGGGTCAGGTCAGTCAGATACAGGGTCAGGGGCTGCAGGATCAGAGACGGACACATGCACTAATCAGGACATGGCCATTCCAGAAACCAGGAAAGATAAAAGCTTTAGTCTGAATGTTCAGGGCTGCCATTACAGCAGTGTTCTTGCTTATACAAGATCTACATGTTTGATATATAAAATACAGTTGTTGGTTTGTTTTTTTTGCATAATGTTTTTAAAGTATTTGACTCTGCACTTCTGTTTCTGCCCATTGCAGTAGTTTTATCATTTATAATAAGTTTTTTTTAAGTTTTTGTAATTCTGTGTCAAGGGCTGTTACTGCTAGTTCTGTCCTATGTTGAAAAAAAGAAAGAAAGAAAATAAAGTTTTATTAAAGCGGTGAGTGTTACTGTTTTATATTAAGGCCAGAGAGAGAGAGAGAGAGAGAGAGAGAGAGAGAGAGAGCTGTTTATTCATATTAACAATGGCTTCTTGTCAGAGTCAAGCTCAAAACAACTCTTTAAATTAGAAATGATTTCTAGACTCTTTATTTATGTCTGTGTGTTAGAGACAGATCAACATCATTATGGAGTTGCATGCCACCATAAAAGCTGCAGAAGGATTTAGGGTTAAATGCATTGCAAAATGATGCTATAAACGTAATTAAAACACATTTTTTCCACAATTTGCTGCACATAGTTTAAAACTAATAAATACAGATCTCTTCCAAAGTCTCAGGATGGGGAGTTTGGGTCAGTGTGTGTCCTAAACTGTGCCTGTGGTCACAGCATCCACTCAGTCTCTGTAAGCACAACCCCAGCACTCTGCTCCTCTAGAAAGCACCATGTCCTCCACACCTACACAAAACAACTGGGGTCATTTAACAACCATTTTAGACATATTATACCTGATTCCTTGGACAATAAGGGCATCTAACTAACGTATACATTGATATGGATTACATGTAGCTGTGTGGAATCGCCCATCTTCTCACTTGCTTAAGACTAGCGATGTGTCGTTCATTTTGAACGAATCTTTCCCATGACTCGAGAACATCGAGTCGTCTCGGGGAGTGATTTGTTCATTTTGTGTTCACCGCGCATGCGCAACATCGCATAAGATCAGTAAACAGAAAAGATTAGTTCACCTTTCGAGTCTTCGGGTTCGAGTCTTTCGTTTTTGTACCGTGACATGACCGCTTTATTGGATACAGAAATGAGTTCATTCTCAACCGTCCTTACAGTTTTTTTACTTTTACTTTCATGTGATGCATTATAGCTTTTTATTTCCTACAGACTATAAATGTGTGAATATCTGCCATTATGGTTCTTTTCCATAACACTAAATGTTTTAATAAAGAGTTGGTTAATGCTTTAAACTTCATTAGGGAAAATCATTCTTTCTTTCTTTCTTTCTTTCTTTCTTTCTTTCTTTCTTTCTTTCTTTCTTTCTTTCTTTCTTTCTTTCTCTTGTTTATCTACTTACTTTTTATTTTATTTTATTCATCAACTTACTGTTTATTTATTCTTTGTATTATTTATCTGAATAAACATCAGCTAACCCTGCAGTGTAGAAAATAGAAATGTATAAATTCATGCATAAATCTGAGTGTTGTTTTTAATCCATATGCAGTTATTTAATAATATAGATTGCCTGTGTAACCTACACCTTTGTAACATAGCATATTATAACAATGTACAGACTCTTGAATTGTTGTTTATTGTTTATTTTTATTCATAAAGATTTATAGCAAAGGAAATAACTATCCCAAAATGAATTTAAATAAAATCAGTGAAAACTCAAGCAAACTATAACGCCACAGAGCCTAATAGTCATTACCATTTAACTTTTGCAATATAAAGCCTAAAACAATATTGAACAACAAATTGGGCTTTTAAATTATTTAGAGATTGTCTGTGTAACATACACACTCTTGAATTATTACAAAACTGGAAGCTTGGAAAACTGGAAATTGAAGCTTTTCTGCTGCTGTCCCAGGTGGTAAATTCATGTCACAGCCAATTTAAATTTATTAAAACGTTTGTCAGGAACGGGGTTCGAATCCCACTCAGTGCAAATGAATGAAATTTTTTAACTGAGTGAAAATTGCTGCAATGCTACAAAAAAATGCTGCATACGGCTTTGTGAACTATAAGCACAAAGACAGCATGCAGTTCATGAAAGAGTTTATGTAAACACACATTTATGAATAATATATAATGAATTCTGTAAATAGAGACACAACAACAAAGAAATCAGTGTTTATCAATCAATTTATTTATTTGACATTTTTAACACGAAAGAGCAATCGAAACAAAAGTCACAAAAAATGTGAAAAAACACACACCAGAGACTGCACACACACATATATACATATTATTGCAAACTTTAAACACTAATTAATTTTATACACATTAAAATAAAGACAAAATATATACAAAATATATCTAAAAATAAATACAAATTCTATCTGAAAATATATAGAAAAGTCTGTGTGTACACTACCAGTCAAAAGTTTGGACACACCTTTTAATTCAATGTTTTTTGTTTAGGGATTTATTTTCTACATTCTAGAACAATACTGGAGATTTCAAAACTATGAAATAACACACATGGACTTAAGTAATCCATATGTAACGACAACAAAAAACAGTCAGTTGTTATTTTAAGACACGAAGGTCAGGTGTTCTGGAATAGTTCTTGCAAGAACAGTATTGTCAAGTGCATTTGCAAAACCCATCAAGCACCATGATGAAACTGGCTTACATGAAGACCATCCCAGTAAAGCAAGACCAAAACTTACCTCTGCTGCAGAGGAGAAGTTCATTTAGAGTTACCAGCCTCAGAAATCACCAATTAACAGCACCTCAGATTAGAGCCGTTATGAAGGCTTTACAGAGCATCAGTAGCAGACATATCTCAATAGCAACTGTTCAAAGGACATTATTGTGGATTTCGGCCACCTTCAGCATTGTTTTACAATGTAGAAAGAAATAAACATCAGGAAAGACCATGGAATTAGAAGGAGTGTCCAAACTTTTGACTGGTAGTGTATATGTGGACTGTTCGGACCCTGCTTTAGTTCCATCTTACAAAACCTACACGGGCGTCCGACATGGTCAAAAGTCAAAGAAGCTTTATTACCATATATAGCTGATGCAGTACACGGTGAAATGAAACAACGTTCCTCCTGAACCAGAGGTCCTACACTACAAGTATACAACTATACTACAAGATGCATTCTTTAGAAACTAAACATACAACATAAGTGCACAGGATGACAAGACAAGACAGTGCAGACAAACAAGACACATAACGCTGACGCAAAAGAATAGTGTTTGACCGTGAGTGCAAAGAGATACAAATATTAAAGTGACGTGTACATGTGAACAAGAAATATGTGTGTGTGTGTGTTGTTCAACAGTCTGGTTGTGTGGGTCTGAATGCTTCAGTACCTCTTTCCGGATGGCAGAAGGGTGAAGAGTGTGTGTGAGGGGTGTGTGGGGTCGTCCACAATGCTGTTTGCTTTACGGATGCAGCATGTGGAGTACATGTCCATAATAGAGGGAAGAGAGACGCTGATGATCTTCTCAGCTGATGGTGAGCTTCAGGCCTCTTACGTTTCTGCAGTCTTTTCTCCTCCACCTGTTGCTTGGTAGATGCAAGTTCTCTCTGAAAGAACTCAGGTGGTATGGAGAGGGCAGCAGAAGGCACTGCAAGATACGAAATCTTGTCAGGCATTTGTGTATAAGAATATAAAAGGTTTTAAATACTCCATTCTTACATTACCTTTTACTTTTAACTTTAGTGATTAATGCACAACAGATGAGATGAGATGAGATGAGATGAGATTAGATTATTTGTGTGTATTATGATGACAGGCTTTTCCCTTCAGGGGTCGCCACAGCCAATCATCTCTCTCCACCTATCCCTATCTTCTGCATCTCCAACACTTGCACCCACTAGCTTCATATCCTCATTTATTACATCCATATACCTCCTCTTTGGCCTTCCTCTTTTCCTCCTGCCTGGCAGCTCCATGTCCAACATTCTCCTACCAATATACTCACTCTCCCTCCTCTGAACATGTCCAAACCATCTTAATCTGTCCTCACTAACTTTGTCCCCCAAACCTCCAACATGAGCTGTCCCTCTGATGTACTCATTCCTAATCCTGTCCAACTTTGTCACTCCCAAAGAGAACCTCAACATCTTCAGCTCTGCTACCTCCAGCTCTGACTCCTGTCTCTGTCTCAGTGATACTGTCTCTAAACCGTACAGCATGGCCGGTCTCACCACTGTCCTCTACACCTTCCCCTTGATTCTTGCTGAAATTTTTCTATCACACAGAACTCCCGACACCTTTCTCCACCCATTCCAACCTGCCTGCACTCGCTTCTTTACCTCTATCCCACACTCTCCATTACTCTGGACTGTTGACCCCAAGTACCTAAACTCCTGTACCTTCTTCACCTCTTCACCCTGTAATCTTACTGTTCCACTTCCCTCCCTTTCATTCACACACATGTACTCAGTCTTACTACGACCAAGTTTCATTCCTCTTCTCTCCAGCGCAAACCTCCACCTCTCCAGGTTTTCCTCCACCTGCTCCCTGCTCTCACTAGAGATCACAATGTCATCTGCAAACATCATTGTCCAAGGAGACTCCGTCTGACCTCCTCTGATAACTGGTCCATCACCATAGCAAACAGGAAGGGGCTCAGAGCCGATCCCTGATGCAGTCCCACCTCCACTTTGAAATCCTCTGTCTGCCCTACAGCACACCTCACCACTGTCCTGCTCCTCTCATACATGTCCTGCACCACTCTGACATACTTCTCTGCTACTCCTGACTTCCTCATACAGTACCACAGCTCTTCTCTTGGCACCCTGTCATACGCTTTCTCCAAGTCTACAAACACACAGTGCAACTCTCTCTGACCATCCCTATACTTCTCCATCAACATTCTCAGAGCAAAAATTGCATCTGTTGTGCTCTTTCTGGGCATGAAGCCATACTGCTGCTCACAAATTTCCACTACCTTCCTTAACCTAGCTTCCACTACTCTTTCCCATAGCTTCATTGTATGGCTCATCAACTTTATCCCCCTATAGTTGCTGCAACTCTGCACGTCACCCTTATTCTTAAAGATCGGCACTAATACACTAATAACTTTCTGAGGCTGTGGCATTTAAGCAGCCCAGCAGGCCCAATGTGCCATAAAAACATTTCCCACACCGTTGCACCACCTCCACCAGCCTGGACTGTTTTAAATAGTAGATTATAGAAATGATTTTAAACCTCTCTTTTCTCTCTCTTGAAGTGAACATGATTGCATGTAGCCAGTTCACCTGATTGCATGTTTTGGAGAGCAGGGAGGAGGAAGAAACTGACACAAACATGATCATGTAGATCATGTAGAATGGGATTACATTTTTTTATGTGCTACAGAAATTTGGTTTTGGCAACACATTCATTTCCTGGATTAAAATTTTATATTCCTTCCCAGTCTCCTCAGTTTGGACAAATGGAGTATCTTCCTCTTATTTCCCCTTGAAACGTGGCACAAGACAGGGCTGCCCACTTTCACCTTTGCTTTTTGCATTGGTAATTGAACCCTTAGCAATTGCCATTCATACTGAACAATTGGGAGAGCTGGTACAGTTCACAAAATCTCAGAATGATTTTGCTCGCTGGTCAGCTCTCCCCATTTCTCTGGCTGATCGTTTAAACTCAGTAAAGATGAACATTTTGCCTAGATTTCTGTATTTATTTTAGTGTGTTCCAATTTTTATATCTAAAACTTTCTTTAAGACTTTAAAACAACACTTCTCATCTTATATTTGGAACAAATGACCAGCCAGAATCTGCGGGGAAATACTTTTAAAACCAAATTGCCATCTCATGTTTTCCTAACAGTAATTCCATTGTCCGGCAATTATTTGTACAGTTGTTCATTATATCTACATTGATAATATTTTTCCTAGCTTTTCTAACACAAAAATTCCCCTTTCCGTTCATGCTTTTAGATATTTTCAGTTCCAAAACTTTGTTAAAAACTAATTTCCCAACTTTTCGAATCTTCCACAAAAAATCCCATCTAGATCAAATTCTTGAAGTACCTTTAGATAAAGGTTGTTTCCAACACATTAACATATATTTTGCACTTAAAAAAAAAAGTACTTGAGTACTTTTTACAGTGGATCAAATTGACCCGAAGATAACAGGAGGGTTAAATGATTGGAGTTTTTGGAGATTGGAGAAACAATAATCAGACAGAGGTCATTCTTAAAAAAGAGAGATTTGATTTGAAACCTGAACTGTTATCAGGACCATGCTGAACACCTTCTGACCAATCCAAATCAAGTATAAATTTTAATGTCAATACTGCATATAATTATCAAATAAAAGTCTATCCAGCTGTTATGCAAAAGTCTGTAATAATGTTTCTCTTAAGCGTTTTAATTAAAATCCATATTTTGGTGTAATTTATACACATTGATTTGTCCATCATGACTTTTGGAGGCTTTATTATGTCCATTTTATAATGAAACAGCAAAAGACTTTGAAAATCATCTGTCATTTTCTGATCATGTTAAATATCAACACAACTAGACTGAAATATACAGGAAAAATATCTACTAGTTTCCTGTCAGGGTTGTGGACTGTTTTCTGGCCACTAGAGACCCCCACTGCCTTTTTGTTGGTTTCCAGTCTGTCATTATGTCTAATAGGTGTCACCTGTGCTTTGTTTAGGTTTGTGTATTTAAGTCACGTGCTTGATTCACAAGTAAGGGATGAATAATTATTTCAATTAATGGCTCTATAATTTATCGCTTGTTATAATACTACTTCAAAACAGATCAAATAAATAAATAAATAATACAATGCAGATATTATATTTCTCTGATCCACCAGTGTGTCTCCACATCCTTATTTGACAAGAAAAAAGGCCATTATATATTTACACCACACTGTCTGAGAGCCAAAGTCAAAACATTGCATGCAAAGGACTGGCTTACATGGAAATCTGGTGACCAGCTAGAAGGGAAGATGCTTCCCTTCTTCATAATCTTCATGAATGTGTCCTTTGAGTGGTACAAATCATGGACTGGCTGTGTTCATATTCTATTCAGTTCAATTCAATTCATTTTTTTTGTATAGCACTTTTAACAATGAACATTGTCTCAAAGCAGATTTATAGAACATAAGAAACAAAAAACATAGTGTAAAAAGTCCTAGATGTTAGACAAAATCATCCCTAGTGAGTAAGACTGTGGAGACATGTGGCAAGGAAAAACTCCCTTAGATGGTATGAGGAAGAAACCTTGGGAGGAACCAGAATCTAAAGGGAACCCATCCTCATTTGGGTGACACCGGAGAGTGTGATTATAAATTATTCTAATCACCGAAGAGTGTGATATGAACAATGTCCTTTCTGCAGTTATGTACAGTCTACAGTGTGATGTAGAATGTTAGTGTGTGTATTAATTAGGAGGTTGTTGTCGTCCTCAAAGTCCACATAGGGCTGGCAGCATTGCTTTGATATACCCAAATCCTCACGAAGCAGAATCCAGCTGAGGTTCAGGATCCTCGCAGGGTTGGCCTCTGTCTACTGGAGCTGGCACAATCTCCAGATGCCTCGGGATGGGTAAAAAAAGGAACAGGTGGAAAGGAATTAGCATTCGTAATATTAGCAGGACTAGATGATAATGTGCATTTGATCAGATGTACTGGAGTACAAGGTTATTGGGTGTGTTATGTGTATGCCAGGCTAAAGAGATATGTCTTTAATCTACTTTTAAATTGGGAGAATGTGTCTGAGCCCCAAACACTGTCAGGAAGACTACTCCAAAATTTGGGAGCTGAATACGAAAACGCTCTACCTTCTTTTGTAGACTTTAATATTCTGGGAACTACCAGAAGTCCAGAGTTTTGTGATCTTGAAGAGCGTGGTGGATTGTAGCGTGTCAGAAGACTGGTTAGATATGTGGGAGCTAAACCATTTAGAGCCTTGTATGTAAGTAGTGCTAGTTTGTAATCAATTCTAGACTTAACAGGTAGCCAGTGCAGGGATAATAATATTGGGGTTTTATGATCATATTTTCTTGATCTGGTAAGAACTCTGGCAGCTGCATTCTTCAAACTTGTTTATTGAAGATGCAGGACAACCACCTAGTAATGCATTACAATAGTCCAGTCTGGAGGTCATGAATGCATGAACTAGCTTTTCTGCATCAGATACAGACAAAATGTTCCTAAGCTTGACAATATTTCTAAGGTGGAAGGCTGTTTTAGTAATAGTGGAAATATGATTTCAAAGGACAAGTTGCTGTCTAATATTACACCCAGGTCTTTCACTGCTGAGCTTGCCATAACAGTACATCCTTCTAAATGCAAGCTAAATTCTAATGGAGGGTAATGTAACTTCAAACAGGCTTCTTCAAGGTGAGTTGTTTTATTATGGTTTGACATAATAGGCTTGCTTAGTCATATCCATGGTCTCTGCTATTTGTGTCCCTAAATTAGTGTTAGAGTGAATGAGTACAAAGGTTACTGTGAAGACAGAAGAGAGAGAGGAGAAATGTGAAAAGAACTCCACACAAATCTCATGCTTACTCTCCCCATCTGGGAAGCATCCGATCTTGAATGGGCAAAAACATGTATTGTGGAGCTGCATCTGTAATATGTATATAAAATGGGACATTGATATATTGTAGAAAGTATTCAAAACCGTTCGTTTCCTTGTTTTTTAATAGGTTACTCCCTTATTCTGAAATTAAATAAATTCTCCAAAAAACACCATAACAAAAAAGTATAGTTTTTCACATACTGTATGAGTGTAACTTATAAGTATATGTTTTGTAACTGTTTCACGTTTCTCTTCATTCCTCCTCCCAGTCCCTGCTATGTACAAACATCCCACTGTGTTATTAGGGGTTACAACCGGCCAGATGATGAGCAGTGCCTTGTTTCCTCCAGAGGTATGAATATCAGTACCTATAAATGTCATCTACACCTCTATTAGTTCATTAGTAGCTGCTGAGAATATGCTCCTTGTAAGGTTGTGACTGAAATGTTGTGCGGTCTGTGTCTTATTATTTTGCATGTTTATATTTGCAGCCTGGCTAGCTAAGCATTTAACTCACTGGTTCGTGTGAGTTTTCCTTCACATCAGGAGAATTGTATATAAAGACAAATAGGGTTATGACCAACTGATCCATTTTAATTTTTATAGACCTAAATGCAAAATGTTTACTATTTTTTTAAACTGGTTGCCTACAAGCTATATGGTTGATATGAGGTGTGAAATGATGTATTGTGTGAGTGACTTTCCTGTTCCCAGTATCTTAAACTCTGAAGGTGAATAAAGTGTTGTTGTTGCTTGTAGATTGAACTAAATGTAAAAGAAGACATGATAGAAGACTGGTGATAAACCAAGCTAAACATGTGGTGCTAAAAATATAGCTTAGGTACATTTGATTTCCACTGATCACACTTGAGATTTTTCTAAAACATCATTAACAGTCATAGCAAAAACACGTCATAGCTTGTAGACCTAAGAGGCAAGATTCTGCTGAGGCACAGATCTGAGTATTTTCATCATCTTTGAAGGTCCCTGTGACTTAAATACACAAACCTAAACAAAGCACAGGGGACACCTATTAGACATAATGACAGACTGGACACCAACAAAAAGGCAGTGGGGGTCTCTAGTGGCCAGAAAGCAGTCCACAACCCTGACAGGAAACCAGTAGATATCAGTTTATATTCATTTTTCATCATAAAATGGACATAATAAAGCCTCCAAAAGTCATGATGGACAAATCAATGTGTATAAATTACACCACAATATGGATTTTAATTAAAACGCTTAAGAGAAACATTATTACAGATTTTTGCATAACAGCTGGATAGACTTTTATTTGATAATTATGTGCAGTATTGACATTAAAATTTATACTTGATTTGGATTGGTCAGAAGGTGTTCAGCATGGTCCTGATAGCAGTTCAGGTTTCAAATCAAATCTCTCTTTTTTAAGAATGTCTTCTTTCTGATTATTGTTTCTCTAAAAACAGTTAAATCAAAGTATTTGGCAAACTCCAATCATTTAACCCTCCTGTTATCTTTGGGTCAATTTGACCCGCTGTAAAAAGTACTCAAAAATGAGGTATAATTTTATATAAATGAGATTTATAATACCAAATATTAAAAAAAAGTGCAAAATATATGTTAATGTGTTGGAAACAACCTTTATCTGAAAGTACTTCAAGAATTTGATCTAGATGGGATTTTTGTGGAAGATCCGAAAAGTTGGGAAATGAGTTTTTAACAAAGTTTTGGAACTGAAAATATCTAAAAACATGAATGGAAGGGGGAATTTTTGTGTTAGAAAAGCTAGGAAAAATATTATCAATGTAGATATCATTGACAACTGTAGAAATAATTGCTGGACAATGGAATTACTGTTAGGAAAACGTGAGATGGCAGTAAGAGGACCACACAGTAGTGCAGCTGGTCAGGATGGTGAGACAGGGGAGCAAGAACCCTCTTCAACACTGACTCAATCTGGGACCCAATCACAGAGTCCGAAATGACTCTGAAACCAGAACAGTGTAGATTGTATATTTGTCGCCCAGTTTCTGATTCTGGGCTGGTCATTTGTTCCAAATAAAAGATGAGATGTGTTGGTTTGAAGTCTTAAAGAAAGTTTTAGATATAAAAATTGGAACACACTGAAATAAATACAGAAATCTAGGCAAAATGTTCATCTTTACTGAGTTTAAACGACCAGCCAGAGAAATGGGGAGAGCTGACCAGCGAGCAAAATCATTCTGAGATTTTGTGAACTGTACCAGCTCTCCCAATTGTTCAGTATGAATGGCAATTGCTAAGGGTTCAATTACCAATGCAAAAAGCAAAGGTGAAAGCTGGGGGCAGTACGGTGGCCTAGTGGTTAGCACTGTTACCTCACAACAAGAAGATCCTGGATTCACATCCTGGGTTTAAACAGGCAGGGGTCATTCTGTGTGGAGTTTGCATGTTCTCCCTGTGCTTGTGTGGGTTTACTCTGGTTTCCTCCCTACTCTTGGTATTACGTCTGTGTTTTCTTTTGTTTAGGGAGATGTTTGTGTCTTCTGTCTAGGAAGAAGCCTAATCGGTTCCCCCAGTCTACTTGGTGCCACGCCCTGCCTGGTCAGCTGACTCCATGCAACCTATAAGAAGACTCCTTCATCACTTCCTGCCTTCAGCCTTGTGCTCACTTGCTTCACCCTTTTGCTCACTTGAAAGCCCTTTACCCCTTAACTGCTCAGCTGTGTAAATGTGAGTTGCTGTGGATAAAAGTATCTGATAAATCTTGTAAATGTAAATGCTACTGTTTGTTTGCAGTCAAATAAACCTGTAGATGCCCTAGTTAACACGATACGTATGTAGCAGTTCCAATCAGTACAATGAAGTACATCTTGCTTTCTGCTGGACAGGACCACACTCTAACCTCTGTCATGCGTGGCCTTAAAGGGTAATTAGTGTGAGGTTGGGGCTGTGGGATGGCCCAGTTGGCAGTAAGACTGTTTTGATGCTCCCTAGGAACGTGCACAGGTCCTGTTTGGACCTAAGAGGGCATTGATATATTCTGTATCTCGGCACGCTCTGTCTTGGGCTGACTGTGGCCCTTGGCTGAGGGTGTGTCACCATTTGTTCATGACCTCATCTTAATACCATGATATTCTTTGTTTTGTCCTAGAAGTTCTTTCTGTTCTGTTTGGACAACATGTGCTGAACACAGACACTCAGTGACAGTCTTCTGTATCTTAGATAGGCCTTGTCGTAGTAAACTCGCAAAATTGCCAGTGAACACGTCAACCACCACGTCTGATTCTGCTAACGTCTTTTGTTTACCTATAGATAATAATGAAGATTATACCTTTCTTCTGTATAAATACTCCCTGTTCATCTCATTAAATTTCGAAGAGTTCTGCTATTTAATCACTGTCTCTGCGTAGTTCTTTAGCATCTCTTCCCTGAATTTAGCGCGACTCAGGAATTTTCTCAGAGTGAACACAAAAATTCTAAAACTAGGTTTCCATGTTCTCCTTGTATTTTGTTAATCATGTTCTATTTGTCCCGTGTCTTGTGTTGGTTTCGTTTGATTCATGTTAATAAAGCAACGCTTTAATTGTTCAGCATGTGGGTCTGTTACACTGTGTGCAGGAGTTCACGACTACCACAGAGATCTGGGTTTGGTCCCCGCTTCCAGTGAAGTCTCCCGATTATTACACACAAACTTAGTTAAATGAATGTGATTTCTATTTCTATGCTCTGTTGCAATCATATGCACAGGCTGTGAACACACTGTGCATTGTACACTGTCTGTGCATATGACATGACATTCATCCTGTGAATCACATTTATACCTGTGCACTGTTATACATGATCACACTGTAACACACACTGCACTGTTATACATGATCACACTGTAACACACACTGCACTGTTATACATGATCACACTGTAACACACACTGCACTGTTATACATGATCACACTGTAACACACACTGCACTGTTATACATGATCACACTGTAACACACACTGCACTGTTATACATGATCACACTGTAACACACTGCACTGTTATACATGATCACACTGTAACACACACTGCACTGTTATACATGATCACACTAACACACACTGCACTGTTATACATGATCACACTGTAACACACACTGCACTGTTATACATGATCACACTGTAACACACACACTGCACTGTTATACATGATCACACTAACACACACTGCACTGTTATACATGATCACACTGTAACACACACTGCACTGTTATACATGATCACACTGTAACACACACTGCACTGTTATACATGATCACACTGTAACACACTGCACTGTTATACATGATCACACTGTAACACACACTGCACTGTTATACATGATCACACTGTAACACACACTGCACTGTTATACATGATCACACTAACACACACTGCACAGTTATACATGATCACACTGTAACACACACTGCACTGTTATACATGATCACACTGTAACACACACTGCACTGTTATACATGATCACACTGTAACACACACTGCACTGTTATACATGATCACACTGTAACACACTGCACTGTTATACATGATCACACTGTAACACACTGCACTGTTATACATGATCACACTGTAACACACACTGCACTGTTATACATGATCACACTGTAACACACACTGCACTGTTATACATGATCACACTGTAACACACACTGCACTGTTATACATGATCACACTAACACACACTGCACTGTTATACATGATCACACTGTAACACACACTGCACTGTTATACATGATCACACTGTAACACACTGCACTGTTATACATGATCACACTGTAACACACACTGCACTGTTATACATGATCACACTGTAATATACTGTGCCATGTCTACTGTGTATACTCTATAATAATGTATCATATGTCATTACCATACTGTTTATCCAAGTATATGTTTAGATTGCAATTTAGACTGTACAGGCTGATTACAGACTATATATAGAAGTATTTAAATTTGTACATTACATATTCTACTGCAATGTCTGGAGCTGTACTCAAGAATTTCACTCACTTCTACATGTGTGGATTGTGATGTGACAATAAAGTGATTTGATCTGATCTGAGTTAAAACTACAGACAGCTGTTTACAGACACCAAACTCCTGAAATATCACCTGTGTGCTGTTTATTTTGTGGGCATGTACTCCAATAATACAGCATAAATATTTTAGTTTGTAGTGTTTCAATTAGAACTCCATCACCATATCATACAAAAATATTAATAAACATAATTTATTTAGAGTAAGCGCTCTGTGTGCTGCCATTGTCCAGTATAAAGTCCACTATGATTAACTCATGTTAATAATAAGAATATGAACAATAAAATAATTACAACACAGGACAGCTGTTCTAACTGTTAGATAAGCTTTATTTCAACTCCACTGATCAAAATGTTTGCTTACAGTTGCCTTTTAGTCCTACTGCCAACACGATTTTTCCATTTTCAGACAGTTCACATTTATCTATGACAAGAAGCAAGATATGCCACAAATGATCTAAAAGCACACCATCAGACTGAGCTTTGTCCAGCAACTTCCATGTACATTAGTGTCTTAAAAATCAATTTTAGCCACAGCAGTATGTCAGAGCTTGAGATGCATTTCCTCAAAACACCTGGAATCAGTTATAAATGTCGCCTGCACAGACAAAACAAGGACATTTTAAGACACATTGAGGCCATTTCTGTCAAAAATGAACACACTTAAATTAATACACTAGCCTTCAAAATAAGGGATGTACAAAACAGAAAAGAAATATATAAAAGGTGGTCACTTTATAGCCTTGCTAAAGCCATAATATATATAGTGGGGTCCAAATGCCATTTTTTTTATTTAATACATTAATTTGTTTTACAGATTATATTATTTGACAACAACTTGAAGTCAAATCTTTGAAATTTATGCTTTCTGAGTTTCTAGCATTTAGCATGTTGCCTTTTTTGCTTTAAATGAGTGTGTGCATGTGAGCTGCATGGACACCACAAGTTTATGCAAAACCTTACAAGTCATTTTAGATCAAATGCATCAGTGTGTCACTTGAACACATGCTTCAGTAAAAAAGATCAGACATGAGGAAAATCTGACCTTTAAATAGACACCTAGAAAGAGTACAGAATCTTAAATTAACTACTGTTTACTTTCTATATTTTAAATAGGAAAAAATGCAGTTGAAGAAAAATCCCAGATTATTCATGTGGTCACAGAATTTGTTGTTTTACTCGAGTTGGTTTCTTCAAGTCTTTTGTTTTGCGGTGATTGAATGAATCTGACATTTGACAAATTCAGACTTTCAGCATGTGAAATGTTAAAAAAAACCTGTGAGGGTGGACTAATGCAAATTTTGAGAAATTTGCAAAATTAAGAGATGACTAGAGCACAAGCCTCCATTCAAGAATATTGAGGATTAATATTATTATAATTATTATATATATTATAAAATTGTTGTCTAGATACTTGTCATGAAAACCAGTCGGGAGTTTGTGAGAATGATGTCTAATGTCACGCGCTTTGGTGCCTTTTTGTAACATTGCTAATGAATAAATAGCATATTTTATGCGCCAATCGCGTTAGCAGCTAATCTCTAATGCTAATCGCTAGCTTGGTCTGTGCCATTACTAAGCCTGTGATTGGTACAAATAATTGATAAGTGGTATTGGAAAAATAATTGGTTGTGAATTAAAATGAATTAACCACAACTTATTGGAAGCCGTACGAGATATTGGGCTACTTTTCTTGCCGAAAGCCCGGTGAGTGTATAGCATGTTCACCTTTAGCTCGTAGCTGTGGCTAATATGCTAACAAGAAATGACACCACACTTGATATTGTTGTCTAGATACTTGTCATGAAAACCAGTCGGGAGTTTGTGAGAATGATGTCTAATGTCACGCGCTTTGGTGCCTTTTTGTAACATTGCTAATGAATAAATGACATATTCTATGCGCCAATCGCGTTAGCTCTAGCAGCTAATGCTAATCGCTAATGCCAATCGCTAGCTTGGTCCTGTTGACTGAAACTTTCTGTTGGTGTTGACTTGTTAGTTCAATTATTATCTTGATGTGTGGTTTGCGGGCATTCCAGTTTCGGGGTGCAGCTAAATATATATATTTTTCTTTTTTTTACTTTTGGGTACTGATGGACGGACAAGCAGAGAGTCGAGCTGCTTCTTGTTTAATGGTGAATAACTCCTTAGGATCATTATCGCCACCTACTGTACTGGATGTGAAGTAAGTTTACATAGGTGATGAGTCTGAAATTTGAGAAGGGGATATTTTGGTGGATGTTCCGTTTTCCTTCCAATCTATGGCGCACTCAGTTCACATGCTCATGCTAGCGCTGCGTGTTTAGCTCCTCTAACACTCACAATTAGCTCTTCATGCCCCAGATTAGGTAGAATACTCCCATCCACACATATTATCATCTAGATCCTAAACCTGAGTCATAAATATATACTGTATTTAATCAGTGCTCTGTATACCTGTTCACGTTGCCTGCTCACTCACACATACAGGAGAGCCCTGGCAGAGGTGCCGAAATAGCTCAGTTGGGAGAGCGTTAGACTGAAGATCCCAGGTTCGATCCCGGGTTTCGGCAGCTGGAGGCAGTGTAGTCCACCAGCACAGTTCTGCAACTTATGCCTCAGACTTGAAAACAGCAAAACGTGGAAATAGTGCAGGATAAAGATCTGAAAGCCCCCTGGTCTGAGGCGAGAGCAAAAAACTAGTATGCTACAGAACTCTTAGGTTCTTGTTGAACGCTTAGCCTGCACCCTTCAGTTTACGTGACCGCATGCCTCAATACCTGCCTACAAATCATTGAAAGGTAGCCTCCTAGCCTGCATGCCATTAGAAAACCCCTGCTTTTGACAAGGCTCCTTGGAAGCGCTACCACCCGATGAGGTGGCTGAGAGGTTAAGGCGATGGACTGCTAATCCGTTGTGCTCTGCACGCGTGGGGTCGAGTCCCACCCTCGTCGTGCGTGTGCTTCCTCTTTACTGCTATGCGCCACACAGCAGCAACTGAATGTTCCCCCAGACAGTCGTGCAGCGTGAAAACAACAGTGATCCGACTACTTTGAAAATCGTGCAGTGTGAACTCGGCATAAGTGTTTCACAACCTTGGGCTGCATTCCCATGCTGGTTGGACACACATGCTGTAAGTTCATATGAACAAGCCACTTCAACAGGAGGTGGAGGATATGGACAGCCAATCCACATTTCAAGTCTTTGGAGGCGTGGGTTCAAATCCCACCGCTGCCAGGGTGGCCTTTTGTTCTTAATATTCTCCTAGTGCATGTTCCCGCTCAGTGCTTAATTAGTAAATGAATAATTTCCGGAACAAAACCAGCAGTCTCTCGCCGCTGTGACAAAACGGTGGTAGCACAATTATAAAGATTATAAAGATTCGTTGCTGAATGGTCTCATGTATTATCCTGTTCCATATCCATGCCAATCATGAATTTAAAAAAATAAAATAAATCTCTCTCTCTCTCTCTCTCTCTCTCTCTCTATATATATATATATATGTATGTATGTATATTAAATGCAAAAGTTTAAATGCAGCTTGAAAGAGTAGTGTTTATGTTAGGTTAATATCTATGCATTGAAAATGTAGTCAGTGAATGTTTTTTGGGGATTAATTGCAGCTCAGCCTCTTTCCTGTCCAGGCCTATAAAGTGTTTCTATATTAATATTAAAAGCCATTTTGAATTGGATTCATTATTGGGGTTTGGAACTTAACTGTTTAATGTTAACTGCTTACATGATGTCATGAGGTCATGTGACCAACTGGCATCATGTAGAATTCCGAATTCTGTTCTGAACATCACCTGACGACGTACATAGCAACCATCCTCAGACCACCTTTAGCTATTGACAGAGAAACAGTGACCCTTGTGTAGCAGCGATTTTACACCATTTAGCAGTATTTTACAGCGTTTAGCAGCATTTCACCACTTTTAACTGTTTTATACAATGGCTGCACTGTTTGTGAAAGATCTTCACCCTGAAGTATCAGAGGTGATACTTTCTAATAGATTTAGACCTGCAGGACACGTCCAATCTGTCCACATTTGCAGGGACAGGAAGACCGGCTCTCCTCTCGGATACGCGTACATCAACTTTCGCTATCGAGATGACGGTAAAACAAACCTTTTCTTTTTTCTACACTGTTTCTTACCTGTTTTTGCAGCAGATTTAAGGCTACATGTGTAACTTCTGTAGTATTTTATAGTTTTACTATATGGATATGGTCATGTTTTAAATGGTACTAAAAAGATATGAAAAGATATTTGGATGAGTTATATATAGACTATAATAGACTTTAATTAAAAATGAATGGTTTATTTCTGTTCCCTCAGCTGAGAGAGCCATTGACATGTTCAATTTTGAACTCCTCCTGGAGAGACCCATGCGTGTCATGTGGTCAAACTGGGAACCCACCGCCAAGCCCATCAAGGGAGGGAACATATTCATCAGGAACCTTGATTGGTCCATTGACTGCACCTCCCTGTTTGACACTTTCTCTGTGTTCAGGAGGATCGTGTCATGCAAGGTTCGAGCTTTGAGCTGTTATCTATGAATATATATATCTGAATAGCTGAATATCTGAGTTTCATGATTAGTGTGTTGTTGTGTGTTGACACGCTGTGTTTCTCCTGAAGGTTGTGGAATCAAAAGGTTTCGGGTACGTTCAGTACGAGTCAGCGGAGGCGGCGGCGCTGGCCATCGAACGGCTGAACGGAAAACTCCTGAACGACCGGCAAGTGTAAGTCACGTGTAAATTAGTGTCTTTTTACCAGCCAGGGTTCAAATATCAGGATTTTTTACATTCCTTTTTAAACTAATTGCATTGAACTCTTTATATTGTCGAAACAGAGATATGTTTGGTCTTATGAGGGTATTTCAGTCAACATCAGGTGGTAATTCCGCTGCTGAGGACATAACTTTTAACAGCAGGGTTTAGATTCTAAGTGCAGCTTCTCTGTTGTGTTACAGCACCATCGAGTACTTCAGGTCTTGGGAGGAGCGCAAGGTGGAGGTGCGCAGGGCCGAGGAGCCCAAGGTGGAGGCACGCAAGGCAGAGGAGCCCAAAGTGGAGGCACGCCCCAGTTCCCAACACCAGGGCAATAGAAAATTTATCAAGAAGATTGGCCACACCATCCACAGAAAGTGCCTGCAGAGAGCACCGAGCATTGTGCAACACTGCACAATGTACCACCAAAACTGCTCCAACCAGTGCTGCCTCCCTGGTTTGAAAGGAGCACCCCGGCTGTTGAGACACCTTGTGCAAAGGACACTGTCCAAACCGCCGAGGCATCTGCTTCAGAGGACATTGTCAACACTGCTGCCTCACAGAATGTCCGTCCCGCCGAGTCCCCTGCCCCAGTAGACAATGTGGAAGCTGTTCAAACAGCTGGCCCAGAGGACTCTGAGGAAGCTGTGAAGACAGCTGCCTCAGAGGGAACTGTGGAAGCTGTGGAGACAGCTTCCTCGGTGGAAACTGTGGAAGTAGTGGAGACACCGGTCTCAGAGGGACATGTGGAAGCAATGGAGACAACGGCCTCAGATGACAGGGTGGAAGCTACTGAGACAGCTGCCCCAGAGGAAACTCTGGAAGCCGTGGAGACAGCTGTCCGTAAGGACACAGCTGTTGACACAAGTATCTCAGAAATCAGAGTTCCAGCTCCACTTCAGGTCCGAAACACAACAAAAAGCAAACACACACAACAATAACAATATTCTGCATGCTAAATATTACATGTTAAAGATAGTGTATGATTATGTTTCTGATATTGATTCATATTTAAATGGATCATTACATCACATCACAGTGAACACAGGAAATAAAATGAATTTCTGACTTCTGTCCTCAAGAGGACTTTTAGAGATGGAAACAAGAAGAGAAAGAAGAAGAATAAGAGGAAGAATTTATAAACCCCATCATTCTTCTTCTTCTTTTTATTATTACTATTATTGTTATTTTTTTATTCCTCTTCTTATTGTTATATTGTTATATTATTGTTATTATTATATTTTTAATTCTTATTCGTATTATTCTTA
Source organism: Hemibagrus wyckioides (assembly GCF_019097595.1). Taxonomy (NCBI): domain Eukaryota; kingdom Metazoa; phylum Chordata; class Actinopteri; order Siluriformes; family Bagridae; genus Hemibagrus; species Hemibagrus wyckioides. The sequence continues at coordinate 208,323 of NW_026690790.1, read as the reverse complement.
TTCTTATTCTTAATATTAAACCTTTATTGTAATTCACTTCATTATTCACTGACATTATTGTAAATAATAATCACTTACACTGACATTATTGTAAATAATATTAGACCTGATTTTATTTTACCTCATTTGTATTTTCATTAAATTTTCAAAATCAACTTTGTGTATGTTTATTTATTTCCAAGAACATTTAAATCTACTACTATAATCATCTAATAAATCTTATAATCTAATAAAAATAAAATAAAAATATACTAGTGAGGATAGACGGATAGACGGACAGATACTAGTGAGGATAGATGGATAGACAGACAGATACTCGTGTGAGTATAGATGGATGGATGGATAGACGGACGGACGGACTTTATTGATCCCATAAGGGAATTTTTGTGTTACAGCAGGCGGTTTCTTTATCAGCATTACTGTAGTCCCCCAATCAAACATATACACAAAGCCAAAATAAAATGAATTAAGATCAATTTAGCAATAAAAGAAATATACAATGACTTTTAACGCATAATAAATATTTCAGAAATATACTAGAACACTATGTCAAAATACCATACTACACTATTCCATACTACACCCACTATTATACTGTATTAAAGTATACTATACTTCACTGCTACACTACAATACAATATAACACTAAACTATACTTAAATAATAATGATGAAAACTTTTTTAATCGTTTTTTTTAAGCATTTTAATCTATCATTGCTGAACACTTTTGTCTCAGCAACATTTACTTCTACCAAAACCAGAGGGTTCATAGCAGATCTTGTTTATAAATATAAAATATGAATAAAATAAAATAAAATAGATACTGCACTATATTACGATATAATATTCTATGCTATACTTTACCACACTATACTACACTATACTATATAACACTATAGTACACTTCTATACCACATAGCACCTTACCACATAGCACCATAGCATATCATATATATATATATATATAATGAGAGAGAGAGAGAGAGATAGATGAGAGATAGATATAGATAGATATAGCTTTGATGCCTTGGTCCACCTTGTCCATCAGTGTATCATGCTTGTGTGTTTTACTGTGTTCAGTCACTTTCTCTAACAGGACTTCATCCTTAACCTTTGGGTCTTGCAAGTATGACTTTGTGTCAGCTCATATAGTGTCACCCTGGAGACCAGGGACATGATTTGGAGCTCTACAACATATTTTAGTCCGGACTCAGCTCTTTCTAAAGCAAAAAGGGTTTGCTGCATCAGGTCCATGGCTAGCACCAAAAACAGAATTGGTGCTTCCCTTGGCTCCTAAACAGCATGAGTGAGGGAGTGGTACAGCTCTTTGGTATCCTTCTCAATGTAATGAGTCCATTATATCTGTCTGAGGGTTAAACACATATGGTTCTGTAACTGCCTGATCATTTTTTACTTTTATTTTAATGAACTCATTATTTATTTTAATGTCAGGCTTGTATATTTTAAGGTTGCAACATTCACAACTACTAAAGTTAACAATTCAGTTCCTGCTGAAAGACTAGAAGACATGTTGCATTCAGGTATGCTTGTTAAATGGACCATCATCGTTCAGCTGGACGTTCTGCTGCCAAAAGTAAAGCTGTTGAAGCCAAGCACTATATTTAAGTTTGATTTGGGGATACATTTGCTGTGAGCAAATGCCCTTGAAAGTGAAGAAAATGTAATAGAAAACATTATTAGATTTTTTATAATTACAGCAACACTGTGGTACGGGGGTGGGATGGTTCCTCAAGACCTCAGACCTGCTGTAATGAAAATTGCAGAAAGTGAAAAAGTGTTTATCTGAGAGCTTTTGAGTTAATTTAGTATAAGATGTATAGAAAGGGAAAGGAAAGACTTATACCTTTTTACAGATACACAATTCATTTGGGAATTACTTTTCTTTTGCCTTTAGATGAGGTGAATTCTAAGGAATAAGATAGATAGATGGATAGATAGATGGATGGATAGATGGATAGATAGATGGATGGATGGATAGATAGATGGATAGATAGAGTTTTAGATGGAATTATTGGTTTGGTTATGGATGTGGTTTAAGAAATATGAGCAAATGGGTTGATTATTCCACCCACTCCGGATTCTGTTTTAATTTCAATGAGCAGTAACTGCTGGCTGGAGAATATCCATTACGTTAAACATGGATACTTACATGGATTACATGTCACAAACATTTCCTTTTTATGATCTGAGTAAGAGTTTCTTCCACATAATACAGAAGTGATTGTTGCCCCTGGTTTTATTTATTCAGGGTTTGGACTGCACTGTAAGATGAAGACTCCTCCTTAGCATGACATGCCAACTAATCAATCTGTACAGATTACAGAGTATTACACAGATTATAAAGTATTACACAAACTAAACAGTAGAGGTGTATCTAAAGGGCAGGCCAGGAAGTTGGGGTGTCAGGCAATGAGGGTGCGGCTGCAGTACCAATTAGATCTGTGAAAATCAATGTCAAACATTTTGAACACAAAATCACACAAACCTATAATTTAATTTAATTTAATTCACATTTCAATGTATTTTGTGTGATTAATGTAGCAGGTGATGAATTATACTTTGTAGTATATATTTTTCTGCTTTGGCAATGAGGGAGAGTGAGAGAGAGATAGAGCATTTAACTTACATGGCTGTGGAGAAGACAGGAAAGGATGGGAACAGAAAGAGACTTGTGTTTACCACTGAGTCAAAAATCATGATCAGTAGACTGACCCCTACTCTGGTCAGCATGATACCTCATGTAGAAGGGGTGGGGAACAGCTTGGCACTAAGCAGAGGGAGGGTTGAAGGCTTTATCCTATTATTTACATTACTATGATTACTTAAATAAATATTTATATTTGTTCCTATTAGAGCCTCATTCTGATTATTTTTAGTCATCAGTATATGTATAAAATTTTCCTTTAAACACAAACAGAATGTTTCACTCATATACAGATCATTTTTAAAGAATTTCACAACTTTTAAATGGTTTACTAAAACGTGGAAAAATAACAAATAACATTATAGCATATGTGTATATGACATTACGTATATAACAGAAAGACAGAAACACAATGGCAGAAAAGAAAGGATCTCCACATTGAAGTGATAAATCGAGATGAAGGTAATATCATAAAATGGTAAAGTATATAATCATTATACAAATAAGTTTATTCATAAACAATTCTATTTATCTATATATTATCTATAATAATAACTTATGGGAATAGGGGGAGAGGGATAGGAACAGAGGGACTGATTAAAAAGGGATAGATTAATAAGGGAAGAATGATCTTAAGGGCTAAGCCCTTCTTCAGGTCCTGGGGTTCACTGTACAAACCTGTAAAAAAGGAGAAGAGATTTTTAAAATATTAATTTAATCAAAAATAGAAATAAAATTAATTCATACTTACATGTGGAGTCTGAGCAATGTAGGAAAAAGAAGTGAGAGAAAAGAACATGAAATGAAGTGGAAGAAAAGATGAAGTGGGTAAGGGGAAAGACATTGCTCAGAGCTCCTCCAAAATGTCCATCATCAGCTGGACGTGCAGCTTGAGGAGTCGCTGAACTGTGGTGGCTAAGGCTGCTGGGTCACTGGTCAGCTCCAGAGGCTGAGTGAACAGTACTTCAACAAGCTCTGTAAGGTAATCCTATTGACAAATGACACACACATCCAACATAGTGTCACTGAGTTTAAGATACAATCCCGAGAATTTGTGTATCGTGGCATCAGAAGATATTCAACACTTACAATAAGCACTGTGAAGTACAGCTCTGCTGCAGGCTCCCACACGTCCACGTCCCACATGCTGAAGAGCGCAAGCAGGCGCTCCAAGAATCCTCCCTTAAACTTTTGGAAAGAAAGACAAGCTTCATTAATGCCATGTCTTATCAGGTTTTAAAAATATGGAAAAAAGGAAAAGGGGATCAAATAGACCATGTTCTGAAACTCAAACATTGCCTAGAAATCTCCTGATAAGACACTTACTGGCTGAGGTTTTGAGCCATTTATAAAGCAGCCGAAGAGAATCAGCTCATAAAAAACATCCAGGAAGTTGTAGTGGTGATCCTGCACAGAGCAGAAAAATTACAAAAATAAATTAGCTTTACATATTGGACTCCTGTTTTCTTTATTAGCAAAATTGGTTATGTTTAAACATCTGCCATTTCACACAGGCGTTTGTTAGCTTACACAGGAGCTGAGCTCTGCTTTAATCGATTCCTGATTGGAAGACGTCCTCAGGAATCGAATCAGGGCCTCGTAGGCCAACAGCACACCAACTACATCCTGTTCAAACAAACAAAAAAATCTCTGTAACTAACTTTGGCTATGACTGAGTAACTGAAAGGATTTTCATCACAAAAATCAAACAGTCTTTCATCATTCTGAAGTCACCTGGTTGTTAGCTGCTGCCAGTCGCATGACAATCCTTTTTCCCACCACGAACAAGAAGTCCTGGTTGTGGATGCTGGCAAGCAGAGTCTGAATATAAGACAGCACACAATATACATTAAAGAAGAGTGGACTTTACCTGCGCAATAACAGCAGCTGAAGAAAGGTTTTACTCACAGCGAATGCCTCACGGAGAGCGGGCACCTTCAGGCCGATGTCAGTCACCCCTCTTTCTGAAAGATGGCAGCTAAGAAAGAAGAGATGTAACTCTCTAAAACCTCCTGCCCCTGTCCACCACCCAAATCTATACAAATATTATACTGTGTAATTATTAAAACTGAGTTCATCAAGCTAACTAGCTTTATACTCACTATGATATTGTGTAAATAAAATGATTAGTGAAGTTCTATAGGTAGATAACATACACCTGTAACCAAGCTCTTTAGGAGAGCTGATTAATCAGTAGTCTAAACATGATTTAGTGTAAAACCAGTAGTCAGGGTTGTTAAAAGTCACTTTTTAATTTTTCACTTTTTAATAATGAATATTATATTGTAGAAATAAATGAAATTCTCCTTGTTCAAGCTCATCAACTCGGTTCAGGATTTTAGTGTCATTTAAACCAACAGCCAAGTTCGCTAGCAGCTTAACTAACATTAGGCTAAACATTATATTTATATTATATTTACCAATTAATTTTGTAATAATTACAACAAATAGACAGGTTCTCTAGAGCTTGAGAATATGATAAGCTGTAGATATGATTAGTCCAACTATTACAGTGTCATTTAAATCGGTAAAAATTGGCTAAAGTCTGTTAGCGCTCTAGCTGGAGAATCACAAGGCAAAGTATGATTTAGTGTAAAACCAGGTTAACAACGACCGCCATCAGCGCCATTGACCTACAGGGTGCTGGTGGAAATTGGGCTACTGTTGGTCGAAGAAGTAGAGGAGGGAGGAGAGTGTGCAGACAGAGAGAGAAGAGGAAAGGTAAGAGTGTAGGACTGAGAATAGGAACTCTGAATGTTGGCACTATGACAGGGAAAGGTAGAGATCTGGCTGATATGATGGACAGAAGGAAGGTGGATATACTGTGTGTACAGGAGACCAGGTGGAAGGGTAGCAAGGCTCGTAGTATAGGAGCAGGATTTTATTATGGTATGGATAGTAAGAGAAATGGGGTAGGTGTGATCCTGAAGGAGGAGTTTGTGAGGAATGTTCTGGAGGTGAAGAGAGTGTCAGACAGGGTGATGAGTCTGAAGTTAGAGATTGAAGGGGTGATGCTGAATGTTGTTAGTGGTTATGCCCCACAGGTAGGTTGTGAGTTAGAGGAGAAAGAGAGATTCTGGAGTGAATTAGATGAGGTGATAGAGACTATTCCCACGGGTGAGAGAGTGGTGATAGGAGCAGATTTTAATGGACATGTTGGTGAGGGGAACACAGGTGATGAGGAGGTGATGGGCAAGTTTGGAGTTAAGGAAAGGAACCTTGGAGGACAGATGGTAGTGGACTTTGCTAGGAGGATGGACATGGCTGTGGTTAACACTTATTTTCAGAAGAGGGAGGAGCATAGAGTGACTTACAAGAGTGGAGGTAGGAGCACACAGGTAGACTACATCCTATGTAGAAGAGGCAATCTGAAAGAGATTAGTGACTGTAAAGTGGTAGTGGGAGAGAGTGTAGCCAGACAGCATAGGATGGTGGTGTGTAGGACGACTTTGAAGGTCTGTAAGAAGAGGTCAAAGATAGAGACAGAGAAGAAAACCAAGTGGTGGAAGCTGAAAAAGGAGGAATGTTGTGAGGAATTTAGACAGAAGTTGAGGCAGGCTCTGGGTGGTCAGGTAGTGCTGCCAGATGACTGGGAAACTACAGCAGAAGTGATCAGGGAGACAGGAAGAAAGGTGCTGGGTGTGTCATCTGGAAGGAGGAAGGAAGATAAGGAGACTTGGTGGTGGAATGAGGAAGTTCAGGATAGTATTCAGAGGAAGAGGTTAGCCAAGAAGAAGTGGGACATGGACAGGACTGAAGAGAATAGACAGGAATACAAGGAGTTACAGCGCAAAGTGAAGAGGGAGGTGTTTAAGGCCAAGCAGAAGGCGTATGACGAGTTGTACACTAGGTTAGACACTAGAGATGGAGAGAAGGACTTGTACAGGATAGCTAGGCAGAGGATTCGAGATGGGGAGGATGTGCAGCAAGTTAGAGTTATTAAGGATAGAGATGGAAAGGTGCTCACAAGTGAGGAGAGTGTACGGAGGAGATGGAATGAGGAAAATGAGAGGGAACAAAGAGTTGAAGGGGTGAACTCTGGAACAGAAAGTAGATAAGATTAGAAAGGATGAAGTCAGGAATGCTTTGAAGAGGATGAAAAGTGGAAAGGCAGTTGGTCCTGACGACATCCCGGTGGAGGTCTGGAAGTGTCTAGGAGAGGCGGCAGTGGAATTTTAACTTTGTTACTGTTGTTTAACAGGGTTTTAGAGAGTGAGAAGATGCCTGAGGAATGGAGAAGGGTATTAGTGCCGATCTTTAAGAATAAGGGCGATGTGCAGAGTTGCAGCAACTATAGGGGGATAAAGTTGATGAACCATACAAGGATCTATGGGAAAGAGTAGTGGAAGCTAGGTTAAGGAAGGTAGTGGAAATTTGTGAGCAGCAGTATGGCTTCATGCTCTTTGGGAGTGACAAAGTTGGACAGGATTAGGAATGAGTACATCAGAGGGACAGCTCATGTTGGACGTTTGGGGGACAAAGTTAGAGAGGCCAGGTTAAGATGGTTTGGACATGTCCAGAGGAGGGAGAGTGAGTATATTGGTAGGAGAATGTTGGACATGGAGCTGCCAGGCAGGAGGAAAAGAGGAAGGCCAAAGAGGAGGTATATGGATGTAATAAATGAGGATATGAAGCTAGTGGGTGTAAGTGTTGAGGATGCAGAAGATAGGGATAGGTGGAGAGAGATGATTCGCTGTGGCGACCCCTGAAGGGTAAAGCCGAAAGAAGAAGTTAATGTTTATAATTGCGCTACCACAGTTTAGTGACGTCATGTTCCGGGAAAACTTAAGTTGTGTGGTTGGTGTCGGTCACAGCGGTGAGAGACTGCTGGTTTTGTTCCGGAAATTATTCAATTACAAATTAAGCACTATATATATATATTCTACCTATCTACCTACCTATATATATGTATTCTACCTAATCTGGGGCATGAAGAGCTAATTGTGAGTGTTAGAGGAGCTAAACACGCAGCGCTAGCATGAGCATGTGAACTGAGTGCGCCATAGATTGGAAGGAAAACGGAACATCCACCAAAATATCCCCTTCTCAAATTTCAGACTCATCACCTATGTCAACTTACTTCACATCCAGTACAGTAGGTGGCGATAATGATCCTAAGGAGTTATTCGCCATTAAACAAGAAGAAGAAGAAGCAGCTCGACTCTCTGCTTGTCCGTCCATCAATACCCAAAAGTAAAAAAAGAAAAATATATATATTTAGCTTCACCCCGAAACTGGAATGCCCGCAAACCACACATCAAGATAATAATTGAACTAACAAGTCAACACCAACAGAAAGTTTCAGTCAGCAGGACCAAGCTAGCTATTGGCATTAGCGATTAGCATTAGCTGCTAGAGCTAACGCGATTGGCGCGTAGAATATGTCATTTATTCATTAGCAATGTTACAAAAAGGCATCAAAGCGCGTGACATTAGACATCATTCTCACAAACTCCCGACTGGTTTTCATGACAAGTATCTAGACAACAATATCAAGTGTGGTGTCATTTCTTGTTAGCATATTAGCCACAGCTACGAGCTAAAGGTGAACATGCTATACACTCACCGGGCTTTCGGCAAGAAAAGTAGCCCAATATCTCGTACGGCTTCTTTTTCCAATACCACTTATCAATTATTTGTGCCAATCACAGGCTTAGTAATGGCACAGACCAAGCTAGCGATTAGCATTAGCGATTAGCTACTAACGCGATTGGCGTATGAAATATGCCATTTATTCATTAGCAATGTTACAAAAAGGCACCAAAGCGCGTGACATTAGACATCATTCTCACAAACTCCCGACTGGTTTTCATGACAAGTATCTAGACGACAATTTTATAATATATATAATATTTATAATAATATTAATCCTCAATATTCTTGAATGGAGGCTTGTGCTCTAGTCATCTCTTAATTTTGGACAAACAAAATTTGCATTAGTCCACCCTCACAGGTTTTTTTATTAACATTTCACATGCTGAAAGTCTGAATTTGTCAAATGTCAGATTCATTCAATCACCGCAAAACAAAAGACTTGAAGAAACCAACTCGGGTAAAACAACAAATTCTGGGACCACATTAATAATCTGGGATTTTTCTTCAACTGCATTTTTTCCTATTTAAAATATAGAAAGTAAACAGTAGTTAATTTAAGATTCTATACTCTTTCTAGGTGTCTATTTAAAGGTCAGATTTTCCTCATGTCTGATCTTTTTTACTGAAGCATGTGTTCAAGTGACACACTGATGCATTTGATCTAAAATGACTTGTAAGGTTTTGCATAAACTTGTGGTGTCCATGCAGCTCACATGCACACACTCATTTAAAGCAAAAAAGGCAACATGCTAAATGCTAGAAACTCAGAAAGGCATCTTGCATAAATTTCAAAGATTTGACTTCAAATTGTTGTCAAATAATATAAATGTGTAATACAAATTAATGTATTAAATTAGAAAAAAAATGCAAAAAAGAAGCATTTTTACTAGTGGTCTCAGACATTTGGACCCCACTATATATTTTATTATGGCCTTAGCAAGGCTATAAAGTGTCCACCTTTTATATATTTCTTTTCTGTTTTGTACATCCCTTATTTTGAAGGCTAGTGTATTAATTTAAGTGTGTTCATTTATGACAGAAATGGCCTCAATGTGTCTTAAAATGTCCTTGTTTTGTCTGTGCAGGCAACATTTATAACTGATTCCAGGTGTTTTGAGGAAATGCATCTCAAGCTCTGACATACTGCTGTGGCTAAAATTGATTTTTAAGACACTAATGTACATGGAAGTTGCTGGACAAAGCTCAGTCTGATGGTGTGCTTTTAGATCATTTGTGGCATATCTTGCTTCTTGTCATAGATAAATGTGAACTGTCTGAAAATGGAAAAATCGTGTTGGCAGTAGGACTAAAAGGCAACTGTAAGCAAACATTTTGATCAGTGGAGTTGAAATAAAGCTTATCTAACAGTTAGAACAGCTGTCCTGTGTTGTAATTATTTTATTGTTCATATTCTTATTATTAACATGAGTTAATCATAGTGGACTTTATACTGGACAATGGCAGCACACAGAGCGCTTACTCTAAATAAATTATGTTTATTATTATTTTTGTATGATATGGTGATGGAGTTCTAATTGAAACACTACAAACTAAAATATTTATGCTGTATTATTGGAGTACATGCCCACAAAATAAACAGCACACAGGTGATATTTCAGGAGTTTGGTGTCTGTAAACAGCTGTCTGTAGTTTTAACTCAGATCAGATCAAATCACTTTATTGTCACATCACCATCCACACATGTAGAAGTGAGTGAAATTCTTGAGTACAGCTCCAGACATTGCAGTAGAATATGTAATGTACAAATTTAAATACTTCTATATATAGTCTGTAATCAGCCTGTACAGTCTAAATTGCAATCTAAACATATACTTGGATAAACAGTATGGTGATGACATATGATACATTATTATAGAGTATACACAGTAGACATGGCACAGTATATTACAGTGTGATCATGTATAACAGTGCAGTGTTACAGTGTGATCATGTATAACAGTGCAGTGTGTGTTACAGTGTGATCATGTATAACAGTGCAGTGTGTGTCACAGTGTGATCATGTATAACAGTGCAGTGTGTGTTACAGTGTGATCATGTATAACAGTGCAGTGTGTGTCACAGTGTGATCATGTATAACAGTGCAGTGTGTGTTACAGTGTGATCATGTATAACAGTGCAGTGTGTGTTACAGTGTGATCATGTATAACAGTGCAGTGTGTGTTACAGTGTGATCATGTATAACAGTGCAGTGTGTGTTACAGTGTGATCATGTATAACAGTGCAGTGTGTGTTACAGTGTGATCATGTATAACAGTGCAGTGTGTGTTAGTGTGATCATGTATAACAGTGCAGTGTGTGTTACAGTGTGATCATGTATAACAGTGCAGTGTGTGTTACAGTGTGATCATGTATAACAGTGCAGTGTGTGTCAGTGTGATCATGTATAACAGTGCAGTGTGTGTTAGTGTGATCATGTATAACAGTGCAGTGTGTGTTACAGTGTGATCATGTATAACAGTGCAGTGTGTGTTACAGTGTGATCATGTATAACAGTGCAGTGTGTGTTACAGTGTGATCATGTATAACAGTGCAGTGTGTTACAGTGTGATCATGTATAACAGTGCAGTGTGTGTTACAGTGTGATCATGTATAACAGTGCAGTGTGTGTTACAGTGTGATCATGTATAACAGTGCAGTGTGTGTTACAGTGTGATCATGTATAACAGTGCAGTGTGTGTTACAGTGTGATCATGTATAACAGTGCAGTGTGTGTTACAGTGTGATCATGTATAACAGTGCAGTGTGTGTTACAGTGTGATCATGTATAACAGTGCAGTGTGTGTTACAGTGTGATCATGTATAACAGTGCAGTGTGTGTTACAGTGTGATCATGTATAACAGTGCAGTGTGTGTTACAGTGTGATCATGTATAACAGTGCAGTGTGTGTTACAGTGTGATCATGTATAACAGTGCAGTGTGTGTTACAGTGTGATCATGTATAACAGTGCAGTGTGTGTTAGTGTGATCATGTATAACAGTGCAGTGTGTGTTACAGTGTGATCATGTATAACAGTGCAGTGTGTGTCACAGTGTGATCATGTATAACAGTGCAGTGTGTGTTACAGTGTGATCATGTATAACAGTGCAGTGTGTGTTAGTGTGATCATGTATAACAGTGCAGTGTGTGTTAGTGTGATCATGTATAACAGTGCAGTGTGTGTTACAGTGTGATCATGTATAACAGTGCAGTGTGTGTCACAGTGTGATCATGTATAACAGTGCAGTGTGTGTTACAGTGTGATCATGTATAACAGTGCAGTGTGTGTTACAGTGTGATCATGTATAACAGTGCAGTGTGTGTTAGTGTGATCATGTATAACAGTGCAGTGTGTGTTACAGTGTGATCATGTATAACAGTGCAGTGTGTGTTAGTGTGATCATGTATAACAGTGCAGTGTGTGTTACAGTGTGATCATGTATAACAGTGCAGTGTGTGTTACAGTGTGATCATGTATAACAGTGCAGTGTGTGTTAGTGTGATCATGTATAACAGTGCAGTGTGTGTCACAGTGTGATCATGTATAACAGTGCAGTGTGTGTCACAGTGTGATCATGTATAACAGTGCAGTGTGTGTTATAGTGTGATCATGTATAACAGTGCAGTGTGTGTCACAGTGTGATCATGTATAACAGTGCAGTGTGTGTTACAGTGTGATCATGTATAACAGTGCAGTGTGTTACAGTGTGATCATGTATAACAGTGCAGTGTGTGTCACAGTGTGATCATGTATAACAGTGCAGTGTGTGTCACAGTGTGATCATGTATAACAGTGCAGTGTGTGTTACAGTGTGATCATGTATAACAGTGCAGTGTGTTACAGTGTGATCATGTATAACAGTGCAGTGTGTGTTACAGTGTGATCATGTATAACAGTGCAGTGTGTGTTAGTGTGATCATGTATAACAGTGCAGTGTGTTACAGTGTGATCACGTATAACAGTGCAGTGTGTGTTACAGTGTGATCACGTATAACAGTGCAGTGTGTGTTACAGTGTGATCACGTATAACAGTGCAGTGTGTGTTACAGTGTGATCATGTATAACAGTGCAGTGTGTGTTACAGTGTGATCATGTATAACAGTGCAGTTTGTGTTACAGTGTGATCATGTATAACAGTGCAGTGTGTTACAGTGTGATCATGTATAACAGTGCAGTGTGTGTTACAGTGTGATCATGTATAACAGTGCAGTGTGTGTTAGTGTGATCATGTATAACAGTGCAGTGTGTGTTACAGTGTGATCATGTATAACAGTGCAGTGTGTGTCACAGTGTGATCATGTATAACAGTGCAGTGTGTGTTACAGTGTGATCATGTATAACAGTGCAGTGTGTGTTAGTGTGATCATGTATAACAGTGCAGTGTGTGTTAGTGTGATCATGTATAACAGTGCAGTGTGTGTTACAGTGTGATCATGTATAACAGTGCAGTGTGTGTCACAGTGTGATCATGTATAACAGTGCAGTGTGTGTTACAGTGTGATCATGTATAACAGTGCAGTGTGTGTTACAGTGTGATCATGTATAACAGTGCAGTGTGTGTTAGTGTGATCATGTATAACAGTGCAGTGTGTGTTACAGTGTGATCATGTATAACAGTGCAGTGTGTGTCACAGTGTTATCATGTATAACAGTGCAGTGTGTGTCACAGTGTGATCATGTATAACAGTGCAGTGTGTGTCACAGTGTGATCATGTATAACAGTGCAGTGTGTGTTATAGTGTGATCATGTATAACAGTGCAGTGTGTGTCAGTGTGATCATGTATAACAGTGCAGTGTGTGTTACAGTGTGATCATGTATAACAGTGCAGTGTGTTACAGTGTGATCATGTATAACAGTGCAGTGTGTGTTACAGTGTGATCATGTATAACAGTGCAGTGTGTTACAGTGTGATCATGTATAACAGTGCAGTGTGTGTTACAGTGTGATCATGTATAACAGTGCAGTGTGTTACAGTGTGATCATGTATAACAGTGCAGTGTGTGTTACAGTGTGATCATGTATAACAGTGCAGTGTGTGTTAGTGTGATCATGTATAACAGTGCAGTGTGTTACAGTGTGATCATGTATAACAGTGCAGTGTGTGTTACAGTGTGATCACGTATAACAGTGCAGTGTGTGTTACAGTGTGATCACGTATAACAGTGCAGTGTGTGTTACAGTGTGATCATGTATAACAGTGCAGTGTGTGTTACAGTGTGATCATGTATAACAGTGCAGTGTGTTACAGTGTGATCATGTATAACAGTGCAGTGTGTTACAGTGTGATCATGTATAACAGTGCAGTGTGTTACAGTGTGATCATGTATAACAGTGCAGTGTGTGTTACAGTGTGATCATGTATAACAGTGCAGTGTGTTACAGTGTGATCATGTATAACAGTGCAGTGTGTGTTACAGTGTGATCATGTATAACAGTGCAGTGTGTGTTAGTGTGATCATGTATAACAGTGCAGTGTGTTACAGTGTGATCATGTATAACAGTGCAGTGTGTGTTACAGTGTGATCATGTATAACAGTGCAGTGTGTGTTAGTGTGATCATGTATAACAGTGCAGTGTGTTACAGTGTGATCATGTATAACAGTGCAGTGTGTGTTACAGTGTGATCATGTATAACAGTGCAGTGTGTTACAGTGTGATCATGTATAACAGTGCAGTGTGTGTTACAGTGTGATCATGTATAACAGTGCAGTGTGTTACAGTGTGATCATGTATAACAGTGCAGTGTGTTACAGTGTGATCATGTATAACAGTGCAGTGTGTGTTACAGTGTGATCATGTATAACAGTGCAGTGTGTGTTACAGTGTGATCATGTATAACAGTGCAGTGTGTTACAGTGTGATCATGTATAACAGTGCAGTGTGTGTTACAGTGTGATCATGTATAACAGTGCAGTGTGTGTTAGTGTGATCATGTATAACAGTGCAGTGTGTGTTACAGTGTGATCATGTATAACAGTGCAGTGTGTGTTACAGTGTGATCATGTATAACAGTGCAGTGTGTGTTAGTGTGATCATGTATAACAGTGCAGTGTGTGTTAGTGTGATCATGTATAACAGTGCAGTGTGTGTTACAGTGTGATCATGTATAACAGTGCAGTGTGTGTTAGTGTGTGATCATGTATAACAGTGCAGTGTGTGTTAGTGTGATCATGTATAACAGTGCAGTGTGTGTTACAGTGTGATCATGTATAACAGTGCAGTGTGTGTTACAGTGTGATCATGTATAACAGTGCAGTGTGTGTCACAGTGTGATCATGTATAACAGTGCAGTGTGTGTTAGTGTGTGATCATGTATAACAGTGCAGTGTGTGTTAGTGTGATCATGTATAACAGTGCAGTGTGTGTTACAGTGTGATCATGTATAACAGTGCAGTGTGTGTTACAGTGTGATCATGTATAACAGTGCAGTGTGTGTTAGTGTGATCATGTATAACAGTGCAGTGTGTGTCACAGTGTTATCATGTATAACAGTGCAGTGTGTGTCACAGTGTGATCATGTATAACAGTGCAGTGTGTGTCACAGTGTGATCATGTATAACAGTGCAGTGTGTGTTACAGTGTGATCATGTATAACAGTGCAGTGTGTGTCACAGTGTGATCATGTATAACAGTGCAGTGTGTGTTACAGTGTGATCATGTATAACAGTGCAGTGTGTTACAGTGTGATGATGTATAACAGTGCAGTGTGTGTTACAGTGTGATCATGTATAACAGTGCAGTGTGTGTCACAGTGTGATCATGTATAACAGTGCAGTGTGTGTTACAGTGTGATCATGTATAACAGTGCAGTGTGTGTTACAGTGTGATCATGTATAACAGTGCAGTGTGTGTCACAGTGTGATCATGTATAACAGTGCAGTGTGTGTTACAGTGTGATCATGTATAACAGTGCAGTGTGTGTTACAGTGTGATCATGTATAACAGTGCAGTGTGTTACAGTGTGATCATGTATAACAGTGCAGTGTGTGTTACAGTGTGATCATGTATAACAGTGCAGTGTGTGTTACAGTGTGATCATGTATAACAGTGCAGTGTGTGTTAGTGTGATCATGTATAACAGTGCAGTGTGTGTTACAGTGTGATCATGTATAACAGTGCAGTGTGTGTTACAGTGTGATCATGTATAACAGTGCAGTGTGTGTTAGTGTGATCATGTATAACAGTGCAGTGTGTGTTACAGTGTGATCATGTATTACAGTGCAGTGTGTGTCACAGTGTGATCATGTATAACAGTGCAGTGTGTGTTACAGTGTGATCATGTATAACAGTGCAGTGTGTGTTACAGTGTGATCATGTATAACAGTGCAGTGTGTGTTACAGTGTGATCATGTATAACAGTGCAGTGTGTGTCACAGTGTGATCATGTATAACAGTGCAGTGTGTGTTACAGTGTGATCATGTATAACAGTGCAGTGTGTGTTACAGTGTTATCATGTATAACAGTGCAGTGTGTTTCACAGTGTGATCATGTATAACAGTGCAGTGTGTGTTAGTGTGATCATGTATAACAGTGCAGTGTGTGTTACAGTGTGATCATGTATAACAGTGCAGTGTGTGTTAGTGTTATCATGTATAACAGTGCAGTGTGTGTCACAGTGTGATCATGTATAACAGTGCAGTGTGTGTCACAGTGTGATCATGTATAACAGTGCAGTGTGTGTTACAGTGTGATCATGTATAACAGTGCAGTGTGTGTCACAGTGTGATCATGTATAACAGTGCAGTGTGTGTTACAGTGTGATCATGTATAACAGTGCAGTGTGTTACAGTGTGATGATGTATAACAGTGCAGTGTGTGTTACAGTGTGATCATGTATAACAGTGCAGTGTGTGTCACAGTGTGATCATGTATAACAGTGCAGTGTGTGTTACAGTGTGATCATGTATAACAGTGCAGTGTGTGTCACAGTGTGATCATGTATAACAGTGCAGTGTGTGTTACAGTGTGATCATGTATAACAGTGCAGTGTGTGTTACAGTGTGATCATGTATAACAGTGCAGTGTGTTACAGTGTGATCATGTATAACAGTGCAGTGTGTGTTACAGTGTGATCATGTATAACAGTGCAGTGTGTGTTACAGTGTGATCATGTATAACAGTGCAGTGTGTGTTAGTGTGATCATGTATAACAGTGCAGTGTGTGTTACAGTGTGATCATGTATAACAGTGCAGTGTGTGTTACAGTGTGATCATGTATAACAGTGCAGTGTGTGTTAGTGTGATCATGTATAACAGTGCAGTGTGTGTTACAGTGTGATCATGTATTACAGTGCAGTGTGTGTCACAGTGTGATCATGTATAACAGTGCAGTGTGTGTTACAGTGTGATCATGTATAACAGTGCAGTGTGTGTTACAGTGTGATCATGTATAACAGTGCAGTGTGTGTTACAGTGTGATCATGTATAACAGTGCAGTGTGTGTCACAGTGTGATCATGTATAACAGTGCAGTGTGTGTTACAGTGTGATCATGTATAACAGTGCAGTGTGTGTTACAGTGTTATCATGTATAACAGTGCAGTGTGTTTCACAGTGTGATCATGTATAACAGTGCAGTGTGTGTTAGTGTGATCATGTATAACAGTGCAGTGTGTGTTACAGTGTGATCATGTATAACAGTGCAGTGTGTGTTACAGTGTTATCATGTATAACAGTGCAGTGTGTGTCACAGTGTGATCATGTATAACAGTGCAGTGTGTGTTAGTGTGATCATGTATAACAGTGCAGTGTGTGTTACAGTGTGATCATGTATAACAGTGCAGTGTGTGTTAGTGTGATCATGTATAACAGTGCAGTGTGTGTTACAGTGTTATCATGTATAACAGTGCAGTGTGTGTCACAGTGTGATCATGTATAACAGTGCAGTGTGTGTCACAGTGTGATCATGTATAACAGTGCAGTGTGTGTTAGTGTGATCATGTATAACAGTGCAGTGTGTGTTACAGTGTTATCATGTATAACAGTGCAGTGTGTCACAGTGTGATCATGTATAACAGTGCAGTGTGTGTTACAGTGTGATCATGTATAACAGTGCAGTGTGTTACAGTGTGATCATGTATAACAGTGCAGTGTGTGTCACAGTGTGATCATGTATAACAGTGCAGTGTGTGTCACAGTGTGATCATGTATAACAGTGCAGTGTGTGTTACAGTGTGATCATGTATAACAGTGCAGTGTGTTACAGTGTGATCATGTATAACAGTGCAGTGTGTGTTACAGTGTGATCATGTATAACAGTGCAGTGTGTTACAGTGTGATCATGTATAACAGTGCAGTGTGTGTTACAGTGTGATCATGTATAACAGTGCAGTGTGTGTTACAGTGTGATCATGTATAACAGTGCAGTGTGTTACAGTGTGATCATGTATAACAGTGCAGTGTGTGTTACAGTGTGATCACGTATAACAGTGCAGTGTGTGTTACAGTGTGATCACGTATAACAGTGCAGTGTGTGTTACAGTGTGATCATGTATAACAGTGCAGTGTGTGTTACAGTGTGATCATGTATAACAGTGCAGTGTGTGTTACAGTGTGATCATGTATAACAGTGCAGTGTGTGTTACAGTGTGATCATGTATAACAGTGCAGTGTGTGTTACAGTGTGATCATGTATAACAGTGCAGTGTGTTACAGTGTGATCATGTATAACAGTGCAGTGTGTTACAGTGTGATCATGTATAACAGTGCAGTGTGTGTTACAGTGTGATCATGTATAACAGTGCAGTGTGTTACAGTGTGATCATGTATAACAGTGCAGTGTGTGTTACAGTGTGATCATGTATAACAGTGCAGTGTGTGTTACAGTGTGATCATGTATAACAGTGCAGTGTGTTACAGTGTGATCATGTATAACAGTGCAGTGTGTGTTACAGTGTGATCATGTATAACAGTGCAGTGTGTGTTACAGTGTGATCATGTATAACAGTGCAGTGTGTGTTAGTGTGATCATGTATAACAGTGCAGTGTGTTACAGTGTGATCATGTATAACAGTGCAGTGTGTGTTACAGTGTGATCATGTATAACAGTGCAGTGTGTTACAGTGTGATCATGTATAACAGTGCAGTGTGTGTTACAGTGTGATCATGTATAACAGTGCAGTGTGTGTTACAGTGTGATCATGTATAACAGTGCAGTGTGTGTTAGTGTGATCATGTATAACAGTGCAGTGTGTGTTACAGTGTGATCATGTATAACAGTGCAGTGTGTTACAGTGTGATCATGTATAACAGTGCAGTGTGTGTTACAGTGTGATCATGTATAACAGTGCAGTGTGTTACAGTGTGATCATGTATAACAGTGCAGTGTGTTACAGTGTGATCATGTATAACAGTGCAGTGTGTGTTACAGTGTGATCATGTATAACAGTGCAGTGTGTGTTAGTGTGATCATGTATAACAGTGCAGTGTGTGTTACAGTGTGATCATGTATAACAGTGCAGTGTGTGTTACAGTGTGATCATGTATAACAGTGCAGTGTGTGTTACAGTGTGATCATGTATAACAGTGCAGTGTGTGTTACAGTGTGATCATGTATAACAGTGCAGTGTGTGTTACAGTGTGATCATGTATAACAGTGCAGTGTGTGTTACAGTGTGATCATGTATAACAGTGCAGTGTGTGTTACAGTGTGATCATGTATAACAGTGCAGTGTGTGTTACAGTGTGATCATGTATAACAGTGCAGTGTGTGTTACAGTGTGATCATGTATAACAGTGCAGTGTGTGTTACAGTGTGATCATGTATAACAGTGCAGTGTGTGTTACAGTGTGATCATGTATAACAGTGCAGTGTGTGTTACAGTGTGATCATGTATAACAGTGCAGTGTGTGTCACAGTGTGATCATGTATAACAGTGCAGTGTGTGTTACAGTGTGATCATGTATAACAGTGCAGTGTGTGTTACAGTGTGATCATGTATAACAGTGCAGTGTGTGTTACAGTGTGATCATGTATAACAGTGCAGTGTGTGTTACAGTGTGATCATGTATAACAGTGCAGTGTGTGTTACAGTGTGATCATGTATAACAGTGCAGTGTGTGTTACAGTGTGATCATGTATAACAGTGCAGTGTGTGTCACAGTGTGATCATGTATAACAGTGCAGTGTGTGTTACAGTGTGATCATGTATAACAGTGCAGTGTGTGTTACAGTGTGATCATGTATAACAGTGCAGTGTGTGTCAGTGTGATCATGTATAACAGTGCAGTGTGTGTCACAGTGTGATCATGTATAACAGTGCAGTGTGTTACAGTGTGATCATGTATAACAGTGCAGTGTGTGTTACAGTGTGATCATGTATAACAGTGCAGTGTGTTACAGTGTGATCATGTATAACAGTGCAGTGTGTGTTACAGTGTGATCATGTATAACAGTGCAGTGTGTGTTAGTGTGATCATGTATAACAGTGCAGTGTGTGTTACAGTGTGATCATGTATAACAGTGCAGTGTGTTACAGTGTGATCATGTATAACAGTGCAGTGTGTGTTACAGTGTGATCATGTATAACAGTGCAGTGTGTGTTACAGTGTGATCATGTATAACAGTGCAGTGTATGTTACAGTGTGATCATGTATAACAGTGCAGTGTGTGTTACAGTGTGATCATGTATAACAGTGCAGTGTGTGTTACAGTGTGATCATGTATAACAGTGCAGTGTGTTACAGTGTGATCATGTATAACAGTGCAGTGTGTGTTACAGTGTGATCATGTATAACAGTGCAGTGTGTGTTACAGTGTGATCATGTATAACAGTGCAGTGTGTGTTACAGTGTGATCATGTATAACAGTGCAGTGTGTTACAGTGTGATCATGTATAACAGTGCAGTGTGTTACAGTGTGATCATGTATAACAGTGCAGTGTGTGTTAGTGTGATCATGTATAACAGTGCAGTGTTACAGTGTGATCATGTATAACAGTGCAGTGTGTTACAGTGTGATCATGTATAACAGTGCAGTGTGTGTTACAGTGTGATCATGTATAACAGTGCAGTGTGTGTCACAGTGTGATCATGTATAACAGTGCAGTGTGTGTTACAGTGTGATCATGTATAACAGTGCAGTGTGTGTTACAGTGTGATCATGTATAACAGTGCAGTGTGTTACAGTGTGATCATGTATAACAGTGCAGTGTGTTACAGTGTGATCATGTATAACAGTGCAGTGTGTGTTACAGTGTGATCATGTATAACAGTGCAGTGTGTGTTAGTGTGATCATGTATAACAGTGCAGTGTGTGTTACAGTGTGATCATGTATAACAGTGCAGTGTGTGTTAGTGTGATCATGTATAACAGTGCAGTGTGTGTTACAGTGTGATCATGTATAACAGTGCAGTGTGTGTTACAGTGTGATCATGTATAACAGTGCAGTGTGTGTTACAGTGTGATCATGTATAACAGTGCAGTGTGTGTTACAGTGTGATCATGTATAACAGTGCAGTGTGTTACAGTGTGATCATGTATAACAGTGCAGTGTGTTACAGTGTGATCATGTATAACAGTGCAGTGTGTGTTACAGTGTGATCATGTATAACAGTGCAGTGTGTGTTAGTGTGATCATGTATAACAGTGCAGTGTGTGTTAGTGTGATCATGTATAACAGTGCAGTGTGTGTTAGTGTGATCATGTATAACAGTGCAGTGTGTGTTACAGTGTGATCATGTATAACAGTGCAGTGTGTTACAGTGTGATCATGTATAACAGTGCAGTGTGTGTTACAGTGTGATCATGTATAACAGTGCAGTGTGTGTTACAGTGTGATCATGTATAACAGTGCAGTGTGTTACAGTGTGATCATGTATAACAGTGCAGTGTGTTACAGTGTGATCATGTATAACAGTGCAGTGTGTGTCACAGTGTGATCATGTATAACAGTGCAGTGTGTGTTACAGTGTGATCATGTATAACAGTGCAGTGTGTGTTACAGTGTGATCATGTATAACAGTGCAGTGTGTTAGTGTGATCATGTATAACAGTGCAGTGTGTGTTAGTGTGATCATGTATAACAGTGCAGTGTGTGTTACAGTGTGATCATGTATAACAGTGCAGTGTGTGTTACAGTGTGATCATGTATAACAGTGCAGTGTGTGTTACAGTGTGATCATGTATAACAGTGCAGTGTGTGTTACAGTGTGATCATGTATAACAGTGCAGTGTGTTACAGTGTGATCATGTATAACAGTGCAGTGTGTGTTACAGTGTGATCATGTATAACAGTGCAGTGTGTTACAGTGTGATCATGTATAACAGTGCAGTGTGTGTTACAGTGTGATCATGTATAACAGTGCAGTGTGTTACAGTGTGATCATGTATAACAGTGCAGTGTGTGTTACAGTGTGATCATGTATAACAGTGCAGTGTGTTACAGTGTGATCATGTATAACAGTGCAGTGTGTGTTACAGTGTGATCATGTATAACAGTGCAGTGTGTGTTACAGTGTGATCATGTATAACAGTGCAGTGTGTGTTACAGTGTGATCATGTATAACAGTGCAGTGTGTTACAGTGTGATCATGTATAACAGTGCAGTGTGTTACAGTGTGATCATGTATAACAGTGCAGTGTGTGTCACAGTGTGATCATGTATAACAGTGCAGTGTGTGTTACAGTGTGATCATGTATAACAGTGCAGTGTGTGTCACAGTGTGATCATGTATAACAGTGCAGTGTGTGTTACAGTGTGATCATGTATAACAGTGCAGTGTGTGTCACAGTGTGATCATGTATAACAGTGCAGTGTGTGTTACAGTGTGATCATGTATAACAGTGCAGTGTGTGTTACAGTGTGATCATGTATAACAGTGCAGTGTGTTACAGTGTGATCATGTATAACAGTGCAGTGTGTTACAGTGTGATCATGTATAACAGTGCAGTGTGTGTTAGTGTGATCATGTATAACAGTGCAGTGTGTGTTAGTGTGATCATGTATAACAGTGCAGTGTGTGTTACAGTGTGATCATGTATAACAGTGCAGTGTGTGTTAGTGTGATCATGTATAACAGTGCAGTGTGTGTTACAGTGTGATCATGTATAACAGTGCAGTGTGTGTTAGTGTGATCATGTATAACAGTGCAGTGTGTGTTACAGTGTGATCATGTATAACAGTGCAGTGTGTGTTACAGTGTTATCATGTATAACAGTGCAGTGTGTGTTACAGTGTGATCATGTATAACAGTGCAGTGTGTGTTACAGTGTGATCATGTATAACAGTGCAGTGTGTGTTACAGTGTGATCATGTATAACAGTGCAGTGTGTGTTACAGTGTGATCATGTATAACAGTGCAGTGTGTTACAGTGTGATCATGTATAACAGTGCAGTGTGTGTTAGTGTGATCATGTATAACAGTGCAGTGTGTGTTAGTGTGATCATGTATAACAGTGCAGTGTGTGTTACAGTGTGATCATGTATAACAGTGCAGTGTGTGTTAGTGTGATCATGTATAACAGTGCAGTGTGTGTTACAGTGTGATCATGTATAACAGTGCAGTGTGTTACAGTGTGATCATGTATAACAGTGCAGTGTGTGTTACAGTGTGATCATGTATAACAGTGCAGTGTGTGTCACAGTGTGATCATGTATAACAGTGCAGTGTGTTACAGTGTGATCATGTATAACAGTGCAGTGTGTGTTACAGTGTGATCATGTATAACAGTGCAGTGTGTGTTAGTGTGATCATGTATAACAGTGCAGTGTGTGTTACAGTGTGATCATGTATAACAGTGCAGTGTGTGTTACAGTGTGATCATGTATAACAGTGCAGTGTGTTACAGTGTGATCATGTATAACAGTGCAGTGTGTGTTAGTGTGATCATGTATAACAGTGCAGTGTGTGTCACAGTGTGATCATGTATAACAGTGCAGTGTGTTACAGTGTGATCATGTATAACAGTGCAGTGTGTGTTACAGTGTGATCATGTATAACAGTGCAGTGTGTTAGTGTGATCATGTATAACAGTGCAGTGTGTGTTAGTGTGATCATGTATAACAGTGCAGTGTGTGTTACAGTGTGATCATGTATAACAGTGCAGTGTGTGTTACAGTGTGATCATGTATAACAGTGCAGTGTGTGTTAGTGTGATCATGTATAACAGTGCAGTGTGTGTTACAGTGTGATCATGTATAACAGTGCAGTGTGTGTTACAGTGTGATCATGTATAACAGTGCAGTGTGTTACAGTGTGATCATGTATAACAGTGCAGTGTGTGTTACAGTGTGATCATGTATAACAGTGCAGTGTGTGTTACAGTGTGATCATGTATAACAGTGCAGTGTGTGTTACAGTGTGATCATGTATAACAGTGCAGTGTGTGTTACAGTGTGATCATGTATAACAGTGCAGTGTGTGTTACAGTGTGATCATGTATAACAGTGCAGTGTGTGTCACAGTGTGATCATGTATAACAGTGCAGTGTGTTACAGTGTGATCATGTATAACAGTGCAGTGTGTGTTACAGTGTGATCATGTATAACAGTGCAGTGTGTGTTAGTTTGATCATGTATAACAGTGCAGTGTGTGTTAGTGTGATCATGTATAACAGTGCAGTGTGTGTTACAGTGTGATCATGTATAACAGTGCAGTGTGTTACAGTGTGATCATGTATAACAGTGCAGTGTGTGTTACAGTGTGATCATGTATAACAGTGCAGTGTGTTAGTGTGATCATGTATAACAGTGCAGTGTGTGTTAGTGTGATCATGTATAACAGTGCAGTGTGTGTTACAGTGTGATCATGTATAACAGTGCAGTGTGTGTTAGTGTGATCATGTATAACAGTGCAGTGTGTGTTAGTGTGATCATGTATAACAGTGCAGTGTGTGTTAGTGTGATCATGTATAACAGTGCAGTGTGTTACAGTGTGATCATGTATAACAGTGCAGTGTGTTACAGTGTGATCATGTATAACAGTGCAGTGTGTGTTACAGTGTGATCATGTATAACAGTGCAGTGTGTGTTACAGTGTGATCATGTATAACAGTGCAGTGTGTTACAGTGTGATCATGTATAACAGTGCAGTGTGTGTTACAGTGTGATCATGTATAACAGTGCAGTGTGTTACAGTGTGATCATGTATAACAGTGCAGTGTGTGTTACAGTGTGATCATGTATAACAGTGCAGTGTGTGTTAGTGTGATCATGTATAACAGTGCAGTGTGTGTTACAGTGTGATCATGTATAACAGTGCAGTGTGTGTTAGTGTGATCATGTATAACAGTGCAGTGTGTGTTACAGTGTGATCATGTATAACAGTGCAGTGTGTGTTACAGTGTGATCATGTATAACAGTGCAGTGTGTGTTAGTGTGATCATGTATAACAGTGCAGTGTGTGTTACAGTGTGATCATGTATAACAGTGCAGTGTGTGTTACAGTGTGATCATGTATAACAGTGCAGTGTGTGTTACAGTGTGATCATGTATAACAGTGCAGTGTGTGTTAGTGTGATCATGTATAACAGTGCAGTGTGTTACAGTGTGATCATGTATAACAGTGCAGTGTGTGTTACAGTGTGATCATGTATAACAGTGCAGTTTGTGTTACAGTGTGATCATGTATAACAGTGCAGTGTGTTACAGTGTGATCATGTATAACAGTGCAGTGTGTGTTACAGTGTGATCATGTATAACAGTGCAGTGTGTTACAGTGTGATCATGTATAACAGTGCAGTGTGTGTTACAGTGTGATCATGTATAACAGTGCAGTGTGTGTTACAGTGTGATCATGTATAACAGTGCAGTGTGTTACAGTGTGATCATGTATAACAGTGCAGTGTGTGTTACAGTGTGATCATGTATAACAGTGCAGTGTGTGTTACAGTGTGATCATGTATAACAGTGCAGTGTGTGTTACAGTGTGATCATGTATAACAGTGCAGTGTGTGTTACAGTGTGATCATGTATAACAGTGCAGTGTGTGTTACAGTGTGATCATGTATAACAGTGCAGTGTGTGTTACAGTGTGATCATGTATAACAGTGCAGTGTGTGTTACAGTGTGATCATGTATAACAGTGCAGTGTGTGTTACAGTGTGATCATGTATAACAGTGCACAGGTATAAATGTGATTCACAGGATGAATGTCATGTCATATGCACAGACAGTGTACAATGCACAGTGTGTTCACAGCCTGTGCATTTGATTGCAACAGAGCATAGAAATAGAAATCACATTCATTTAACTAAGTTTGTGTGTAATAATCGGGAGACTTCACTGGAAGCGGGGACCAAACCCAGATCTCTGTGATAGTCGTGAACTCCTGCACACAGTGTAACAGACCCACATGCTGAACAATTAAAGCGTTGCTTTATTAACATGAATCAAACGAAACCAACACAAGACACGGGACAAATAGAACATGATTAACAAAATACAAGGAGAACATGGAAACCTAGTTTTAGAATTTTTGTGTTCACTCTGAGAAAATTCCTGAGTCGCGCTAAATTCAGGGAAGAGATGCTAAAGAACTATGCAGAAACAGTGATTAAATAGCAGAACTCTTCGAAATTTAATGAGATGAACAGGGAGTATTTATACAGAAGAAAGGTATAATCTTCATTATTATCTATAGGTAAACAAAAGACGTCAGCAGAATCAGACGTGGTGGTTGACGTGTTCACTGGCAATTTTGCGAGTTTACTACGACAAGGCCTATCTAAGATACAGAAGACTGTCACTGAGTGTCTGTGTTCAGCACATGTTGTCCAAACAGAACAGAAAGAACTTCTAGGACAAAACAAAGAATATCACGGTAATAAGATGAGGTCATGAACAAATGGTGACACACCCTCAGCCAAGGGCCGCAGTCAGCCCAAGACAGAGCGTGCCGAGATACAGAATATATCAATGCCCTCTTAGGTCCAAACAGGACCTGTGCACGTTCCTAGGGAGCATCAAAACAGTCTTACTGCCAACTGGGCCATCCCACAGCCCCAACCTCACACTAATTACCCTTTAAGGCCACGCATGACAGAGGTTAGAGTGTGGTCCTGTCCAGCAGAAAGCAAGATGTACTTCATTGTACTGATTGGAACTGCTACATAAGTATCGTGTTAACTAGGGCATCTACAGATTTATTTGACTGCAAACAAACAGTAGCATTTACATTTACAAGATTTATCAGATACTCTTATCCAGAGCAACTCACATTTACACAGCTGAGCAGTTAAGGGGTAAAGGGCTTTCAAGTGAGCAAAAGGGTGAAGCAAGTGAGCACAAGGCTGAAGGCAGGAAGTGATGAAGGAGTCTTCTTATAGGTTGCATGGAGTCAGCTGACCAGGCAGGGCGTGGCACCAAGTAGACTGGGGGAACCAATTAGGCTTCTTCCTAGACAGAAGACACAAACATCTCCACAAACAAAAGAAAACACAGACGTAATACCAAGAGTAGGGAGGAAACCAGAGTAAACCCACACTAGCACAGGGAGAACATGCAAACTCCACACAGAATGACCCCTGCCTGTTTAAACCCAGGATGTGAATCCAGGATCTTCTTGTTGTGAGGTAACAGTGCTAACCACTAGGCCACCGTACTGCCCCCAGCTTTCACCTTTGCTTTTTGCATTGGTAATTGAACCCTTAGCAATTGCCATTCATACTGAACAATTGGGAGAGCTGGTACAGTTCACAAAATCTCAGAATGATTTTGCTCGCTGGTCAGCTCTCCCCATTTCTCTGGCTGGTTGTTTAAACTCAGTAAAGATGAACATTTTGCCTAGATTTCTGTATTTATTTCAGTGTGTTCCAATTTTTATATCTAAAACTTTCTTTAAGACTTCAAACCAACACATCTCATCTTTTATTTGGAACAAATGACCAGCCAGAATCCCCAGGGAAATACTTTAAAAACCAAACTGCCCTTCAAAATTTCTTATTTTACAACTGGGCGACAAATATACAATCTACACTGTTCTGGTTTCAGAGTCATTTCGGACTCTGTGATTGGGTCCCAGATTGAGTCAGTATTGAAGAGGGTTCATGCTCCCCAGTCTCACCATCCTGACCAGCTGCACTACTGTGTGGTCCTCTTACTGCCATCTCACGTTTTCCTAACAGTAATTCCATTGTCCAGCAATTATTTCTACAGTTGTCAGTGATATCTACATTGATAATATTTTTCCTAGCTTTTCTAACACAAAAATTCCCCCTTCCATTCATGTTTTTAGATATTTTCAGTTCCAAAACTTTGTTAAAAACTCATTTCCCAACTTTTCGGATCTTCCACAAAAATCCCATCTAGATCAAATTCTTGAAGTACTTTCAGATAAAGGTTGTTTCCAACACATTAACATATATTTTGCACTTTTTTTTTTTAATATTTGGTATTATAAATCTCATTTATATAAAATTATACCTCATTTTTGAGTACTTTTTACAGCGGGTCAAATTGACCCAAAGATAACAGGAGGGTTAAATGATTGGAGTTTGCCATATACTTTGATTTAACTGTTTTTAGAGAAACAATAATCAGAAAGAAGACATTCTTAAAAAAGAGAGATTTGATTTGAAACCTGAACTGCTATCAGGACCATGCTGAACACCTTCTGACCAATCCAAATCAAGTATAAATTTTAATGTCAATACTGCACATAATTATCAAATAAAAGTCTATCCAGCTGTTATGCAAAAGTCTGTAATAATGTTTCTCTTAAGCGTTTTAATTAAAATCCATATTGTGGTGTAATTTATACACATTGATTTGTCCATCATGACTTTTGGACGCTTTATTATGTCCATTTTATGATGAAAAAGGAATATAAACTGATATCTACTGGTTTCCTGTCAGGGTTGTGGACTGTTTTCTGGCCACTAGAGGCCCCCACTGCCTTTTTGTTGGTGTCCAGTCTCTGTCATTATGTCTAATAGGTGTCCCCTGTGCTTTGTTTAGGTTTGTGTATTTAAGTCACAGGGACCTTCAAAGATGATGAAAATACTCAGATCTGTGCCTCAGCAGAATCTTGCCTCTTAGGACTACAAGCTATGACGTGTTTTTGCTATGACTGTTAATGATGTTTTAGAAAAATCTCAAGTGTGATCAGTGGAAATCACATGTACCTAAGCTATATTTTTAGCACCACATGTTTAGCTTGGTTTATCACCAGTCTTCTATCATGTCTTCTTTTACATTTAGTTCAATCTACAAGCAACAACAACAACACTTTATTCACCTTCAGAGTTTAAGATACTGGGAACAGGAAAGTCACTCACACAACACATCATATCACACCTCATATCAACCATATAGCTTGTAGGCAACCAGTTTAAAAAAATAGTAAACATTTTGCATTTAGGTCTATAAAAATTAAAATGGATCAGTTGGTCATAACCCTATTTGTCTTTATATACAATTGTCCTGATGTGAAGGAAAACTCACACGAACCAGTGAGTTAAATGCTTAGCTAGCCAGGCTGCAAATATAAACATGCAAAATAATAAGACACAGACTGCACAACATTTCAGTCACAACCTTACAAGGAGCATATTCTCAGCAGCTACTAATGAACTAATAGAGGTGTAGATGACATTTATAGGTACTGATATTCATACCTCTGGAGGAAACAAGGCACTGCTCATCATCTGGCCGGTTGTAACCCCTAATAACACAGTGGGATGTTTGTACATAGCAGGGACTGGGAGGAGGAATGAAGAGAAACGTGAAACAGTTACAAAACATATACTTATAAGTTACACTCATACAGTATGTGAAAAACTATACTTTTTGTTATGGTGTTTTTTGGAGAATTTATTTAATTTCAGAATAAGTGTGTAACCTATTAAAAAACAAGGAAACGAACGGTTTTGAATACTTTCTACAATATATCAATGTCCCATTTTATATACATATTACAGATGCAGCTCCACAATACATGTTTTTTCCCATTCAAGATTGGATGCTTCCCAGATGGGGAGAGTAAGCATGAGATTTGTGTGGAGTTCTTTTCACATTTCTCCTTTCTCTCTTCTGTCTTCACAGTAACCTTTGTACTCATTCACTCTAACACTAATTTAGGGACACAAATAGCAGAGACCATGGATATGACTAAGCAAGCCTATTATGTCAAACCATAATAAAACAATTCACCTTGAAGAAGCCTGTTTGAAGTTACATTACCCTCCATTAGAATTTAGCTTGCATTTAGAAGGATGTACTGTTATGGCTAGCTCAGCAGTGAGAGACCTGGGCGTAATATTAGACAGCAACTTGTCCTTTGAAATCATATTTCCACTATTACTAAAACAGCCTTCCACCTTAGAAATATTGTCAAGCTTAGGAACATTTTATCTGTATCTGATGCAGAAAAGCTAGTTCATGCATTCATGACCTCCAGACTGGACTATTGTAATGCATTACTAGGTGGTTGTCCTGCATCTTCAATAAACAAGTTTGAAGAATGCAGCTGCCAGAGTTCTTACCAGATCAAGAAAATATGATCATAAAACCCCAATATTATTATCCCTGCACTGGCTACCTGTTAAGTCTAGAATTGATTACAAACTAGCACTACTTACATACAAGGCTCTAAATGGTTTAGCTCCCACGTATCTAACCAGTCTTCTGACACGCTACAATCCACCACGCTCTTCAAGATCACAAAACTCTGGACTTCTGGTAGTTCCCAGAATATTAAAATCTACAAAAGAA
Source organism: Hemibagrus wyckioides (assembly GCF_019097595.1). Classification (NCBI taxonomy): domain Eukaryota; kingdom Metazoa; phylum Chordata; class Actinopteri; order Siluriformes; family Bagridae; genus Hemibagrus; species Hemibagrus wyckioides. The sequence goes on along the minus strand of NW_026690790.1, from coordinate 178,411 downwards.
GGTAGAGCATTTTCGTATTCAGCTCCCAAATTTTGGAGTAGTCTTCCTGACAGTGTTTGGGGCTCAGACACATTCTCCCAATTTAAAAGTAGATTAAAGACATATCTCTTTAGCCTGGCATACACATAACACACCCAATAACCTTGTACTCCAGTACATCTGATCAAATGCACATTATCATCTAGTCCTGCTAATATTACGAATGCTAATTCCTTTCCACCTGTTCCTTTTTTTACCCATCCCGAGGCATCTGGAGATTGTGCCAGCTCCAGTAGACAGAGGCCAACCCTGCGAGGATCCTGAGGCATCCAGAGATGGACCAACCTCAGCTGGATTCTGCTTCGTGAGGATTTGGGTATATCAAAGCAACGCTGCCAGCCCTATGTGGACTTTGAGGACGACGACAACCTCCTAATTAATACACACACTAACATTCTACATCACACTGTAGACTGTACATAACTGCAGAAAGGACATTGTTCATATCACACTCTTCGGTGATTAGAATAATTTATAATCACACTCTCCGGTGTCATTCAAATGAGGATGGGTTCCCTTTAGAGTCTGGTTCCTCCCAAGGTTTCTTCCTCATACCATCTAAGGGAGTTTTTCCTTGCCACATGTCTCCACAGTCTTACTCACTAGGGATGATTTTGTCTAACATCTAGGACTTTTTACACTATGTTTTTTGTTTCTTATGTTCTGTAAATCTGCTTTGAGACAATGTTCATTGTTAAAAGTGCTATACAAAAAAAATGAATTGAATTGAACTGAATAGAATATGAACGCAGCCAGTCCATGATTTGTACCACTCAAAGGACACATTCATGAAGATTATGAAGAAGGGAAGCATCTTCCCTTCTAGCTGGTCACCAGATTTCCATGTAAGCCAGTCCTTTGCATGCAATGTTTTGACTTTGGCTCCCAGACAGTGTGGTGTAAATATATAATGGCCTTTTTTCTTGTCAAATAAGGATGTGGAGACACACTGGTGGATCAGAGAAATATAATATCTGCATTGTATTATTTATTTATTTATTTGATCTGTTTTGAAGTAGTATTATAACAAGCGATAAATTATAGAGCCATTAATTGAAATAATTATTCATCCCTTACTTGTGAATCAAGCACGTGACTTAAATACACAAACCTAAACAAAGCACAGGTGACACCTATTAGACATAATGACAGACTGGAAACCAACAAAAAGGCAGTGGGGGTCTCTAGTGGCCAGAAAACAGTCCACAACCCTGACAGGAAACCAGTAGATATCTTACCTGTATATTTCAGTCTAGTTGTGTTGATATTTATCATGATCAGAAAATGACAAATGATTTTCAAACTCTTTTGCTGTTTCATCATAGAATGGACATAATAAAGCGTCCAATAGTCATGATGTACAAACCCATGTGTATAAATCACACCAAAATATTAAAACGCTTAAGAGAAACATTATTACAGACTTCTGCATAACAGCTGGATAGACTTTTATTTGAGAATTATGTGCAGTATTGACATTAAAATTTATACTTTTTAAATGCAGTGATGTAAAGAAATACTGAATACATAGAACTACTGTAATGCTGAAACTTTCTGTAAGGAGAATGTTTAACATATACTGAAGGAGATTCCAATAACACTATGTAACTTTCATTCCTTTATTTCAGTCATTTTCTGTTTTTTTTTTCTTTTGCTGAACCTGTTTATTGAACTTTTATAATAATAAAAGAATAATGATACAATAGAATAGAAACTATATAGATAGATAGATAGATAGATAGATAGATAGATAGATAGATAGATAGATAGATAGATAGATAGATTTTATTGATCCCATGAGTGATATACTGTATATATATATATAAACAGTAACAATCATTTTTGGAAAGTTCTAGCAACCACAGCTACCAGTGTTTTTCACCACAGATGGACCAGTTTGTTTTTAATAATGCATAATCTAAAATAAAAATAACGCATAATGTAAAACAAAATCTGTGTGAAAGAAAAAAAGAAGTGTTGTGGATAATTATTAAAAGTTGTAAGGAAATGCAAACTTGTTATCCAAACCCTGGTGTCTATCTGACCACAGAATCTCTCTGACAGCTTTTCCTCCATATTTAGAGCTGATGCTGCTTTGAACTCTGAAGTTTCTTCCTCATGGTGCGTTAGTTCCTAAGTCTCATCTATGAACTAATCACTTGATCACCTTTGTGAATTAACTTGAACATGTACAATTAAAATCATATCTTGTGCTTCACTTGTTATCAGTTTATTTGACATTACAACAACACCAGATCATTAGTTATACAGATTTAACAGGTTTAGACTGTTGGCTAGAAAGTATTTGCTTGTGAGAGAAAAACAGTGTAATTACTTCTGAACACCAAGGTTCCAGCTGATGGAGAATTTCTACAGTGTAATTATATGAGAAATAAATGAGAAATGCTTATGACGTGTTATAAAAAAAAAAAAAAGAAGACACTTGAGACAAGAGTATTGAACAAATAAATAATTTATTAACTATTTAGAACTATTTACAAGCAATGATGAACTATAAACTTATTACAGATAATATGTTTTATACCACAACGAAATGCCCGAATGTAATTGAAATAAGGTGTGCATAATTTTAAAATATTTTAGTACGATTCCTTACTTAGCATTATTTTAGCAGCATTTATTATATGTTAAGATTAATATTAATTATTTCCATAATAAAAGTGCATTCACAGGGACGTGTATGCCAGACATAATCAGAGACTATGAATGAATTTAAAAACTGATTATCGTTTAATAAAGTGTTGTGACAATTTTTTATGAAATGCTTATTTAACATTAATGTTTAATAAATAAAACAAAAACAAATCGCTGTGGTATAAATATCTTAATAATCTCTAAACTTGCTGGTGGGGGTGTTTAGGGGGTTTAGAAGGGGAAGAGAGGGGGGTTTGGGGGGTGGGAGTACACTACATTTGTATAACTTAAAAAAAAATCTTAATCTTAAAAATGTAATATTTACATATTTACAGCAATGCATAATTTAACAACAAATTAACAACAGAACAATAAAAAACAACATTATTAATCTAAAAATTCTAAACATTTAACAAAATCAAAATACATATGAAAAATACAAAAACCAGCAGACATTTTATTTTAACTAGATGCCATGACTACTTCAATGATGCCACAGTTATATCATTAAAATGGTTTACATTTATAGATTATACTAGGGATAAGACTAATGCTGAAATCTAGGGGTGAAATACTTACCACACATACTTACCACAGATACATACCTTACATCATGAATACGAGGTGATGAATATGAGGTGAAGACTGAGCTTTTTAAAGTTACATCTCACTCACATAAAACCTTACAAACCTACTGGGGACTAGGACATCCCTCCCGATGAAATCCACATCCCCATCAGGTTCCACACGCTGCCGTCTACTCAGAGGGGCTTCTTGATAGCCATCCTCTTCGTCCCGCCTCCTCCTTATGCCCCGGCGTCGGAAAGGAGTCATCATTGTGGCAGGAACATAGCCCCTATCATCCACAATGTTGTTGAGGCTGATTTCATAATAAGGCAGCAAATGATATCTTGTCAAGGGTAAGGTCCTGACAAGGGATGGACTCCTCACAGGGGATGGACTCCTCACAGGGGATGGTCTCCTCACAGGGGATGGGGTCCTGACAGGGGATGGTCTCCTCACAGGGGGTGGGGTCCTCACAGGGGATGGGCTCCTCACAGGGGGTGGGCTCCTGACAGGGGGTGGGCTCCTGACAGGGGATGGTCTCCTCACAGGGGATGGTCTCCTCAGAGGGGGTGGGCTCCTCACAGGGGGTGGGGTCCTGACACGGGATGGGCTCCTCACAGGGGGTGGGGTCCTGACAAGGGATGGATTTCTCACAGGGGATGGGGTCGTGAGATGGGATGGGCTCCTCACAGGGGGTGGGCTCCTGACAGGGGATGGGGTCCTGACAGGGGATGGGGTCCTCACAGGGGATGGGGTCCTCACAGGGGATGGGGTCCATATAGGAGAGAGGCCTCTCATCGGTGGGGATGGACTTCTATCAATGGACGGGTTCCTCGTCGAAACCTCATATTCACCACCATCTCCAGCTTCATTCTGCTGAGCAGGCCGGCTGTCATCGTCCTCGTAATCGCTGAGCTCTCTGTTGTAGTTGAGCTCATCTTGCGGAAACACAAACGTCTCCCTCCGACTCCCTGTGTCAAAGAAGATGAACAGACAATGCAACACATCTATTAACATCTCATAAAAGAAAGCAGAAACCTTCATTTTAATAGCACTGTGTATGTTTTATAAAGCAGCAAAGCCTCACTATCAAAACAAGAAGTATTTACACAAGTTATATTACTGTAATCTTCCTGTAAAAGTGCATTAAAAACTCAGTATTTACATTTAAGCTGCATTTATAGGTGTTATACAGGGCTCTTCCAGTATCACGGCTTCACTGTTAGTCACACTGGGCATTTATTTCAATGCTTCAAAATATCGTGTCTCCTCTCAAAAATTCGCCCTTTATCATAAATTACACTACTCCTAACTATTTTATTCACGACAGCTAGAAACAAAGCCTTGCTGAACAGAACTGAAACAAACAGCTTGATATTTTTGCCTAAGCTGCACTCTACATTGCCACACTAGCTCCATTTATTTGTACCGATTGGTTTTGTTCAGCTAGCTGCCTTTCCTCACAGCCCCTTTCTCTCTCCGCTTTAACAACTCGACAAACACGGACAATGAAAAATCCTTAAAATAATATGTTACTTCATGTTATTATAAGCATTTTAACTCATTCTATTCACTCCATCAAAAAAACAAACTATGAACACTGAAAAACAATTACTTAGCTACATGCTAACTAGCCGTCTAGCTAATCTTTGCTAACTCTCCTCGGCTTGACTTAGTAAACTTTAGCAAACGTTAAGTAAACATTGGGACTTTTATGAAAAGCTGATGTTAACATATCTGAAAACATGAACACTGTTTTCTTCTTCCCTGCTCGTTTCACTGGAGTCTGCCGCTTTGTCCGCTAGCTTTAGCATACTGATCATGTCCGTAAAGCGATTAGCCACATAAAGATTAGCCGAACAGAATTTCTCAAACCATCTAATCATATAAAACGATATTCCTGATTGCGGTTTTTTGTAATAAGGCGGTGTTTAAAAGACTTTATACTTAAGTGAAAAAGAGGAAACTCAGTAACTCACCGTTCCAGGGGTCGTACAGTCCGCTCCATCCGGGCTCGGGATCCACATCCTGGTGCTGAGGCTCGGCTCCTCCCCCGAAGTTCATCATCGCTGCGCTGTAGAGTCGGTGTAGGAGTCAAATCCAGTAGTGGAGTAAAGAGAAATCCGAAAGGTGTGAAGCAAAAATGCCAAAAGATAATCCAAATCTTGCGACCTTCAGAACCGCAACACTTTAGGATTTAAAAGTAAACACTCCACAGAAACTAGATCACGTGACGCTGCAGCGTGACAAGCGCATGCGCAGACCTCCGTGATTCCCCTCACTCATACTGACGAATAGATATATAAATAAAAAAGGTCTGTTTCTAAATGTCTGAGCTTTTTTTCTTGTTTTTATTTTTACACATGCACACATATTGTATGGGTTTTGAATAGTAAAGTATATATATATATATATATATATATATATATATATATATATATATATATATACATAAACTGATATATGCCATAACATTATGACCACTTGCCTAATATTGTGTTGGTCTCCCTTTTGCTGCCAAATCTGCCCTGCAGCCCTGCTCCATAGAGGTGTGGTCTCCTCTAGATACCTATATGTATGTAATTTATATATATATATATATATATATATATGACAGATGAAGTGAATAATTATCTGAACTGATTATCTTGTCATCATGGCACCTCTTTGTGGGTGGGATATATATTAGACAGTAAGTGAACATTTTGTACTCAAAGTTGATGTGTTAGATGCAGAAAAATGGGCGAGTGTAGACATTTGGGCAACTTGACAAGGGCCAAATTGTGACAGCTAAACGACTGGATCAGAGAATCTCCAAAATCGCAGCTCTTGTGGGGTGTTCCAGGTCTGCAGTGGTCAGTATCTAAAGTGGTCCAAGGAAGGAACAGTGGGGAACTGACAGGGTCATGGGCAGCCAAGGCTCATTGATTCACATGAGGAGCGAAGGCTGGCCCATCTGATCTGATCCTAAAGACGAGCTACTGTTGCTCACCTTGCTGAAGTTAATGCTGGTTCTGATAGAAAGGTGTCAGTGGATGACGGGTCAGGGCTGTTTCAGCAGGTGGTCACAATGAACCAAAATTTGCTCCTTCCTGATTTTTTTTTCCACATGTCACACTTAAATGATTCAGCTCATCAAGCCAATTATTTTTTATACAAGGATAACCCAAGTAAATACAAAATGCAGTTTTTAAATTATATCATGTCTTAAGGGAAAAAAGCTGTCCAAACCTGCCTGGTTTGCCTATGTAAAAAAGTAATTTCCCCCACACTAATAACTGGCTATGCCACCTTCAGCAGCAACAACTGCAATCGAGCATAAATGATAACTGGCAAGGAGTCTTTCACATCACTGTAGAGAAAATTTGGTCAACTCTTCTTTGGAGAATTGTTTTAAAGAAAACCAATCAGACCCTACTGTAGGTCTACATGCAGCCAAAAGCCAAGGATGCCATACTGCTCTCTGCATCACACACTCATGCAGAAACACTCTCATTACTCTGTACTTAAATACACAAACCTAAACAAAGCACAGGTGACACCTATTAGACATAATGACAGAGACTGGAAACCAACAAAAAGGCAGTGGGGGTCTCTAGTGGCCAGAAAAAGTCACAACCCTGACAGGAAACCAGTAGATATTTTTCCTGTATATTTCAGTCTAGTTGTGTTGATATTTATCATGATCAGAAAATGACAGATGATTTTCAAAGTCTTTTGCTGTTTCATTATAAAATGGACATAATAAAGCCTCCAAAAGTCATGATGGACAAATCAATGTGTATAAATTACACCAAAATATGGATTTTAATTAAAAAGCTTAAGAGAAACATTATTACAGACTTTTGCATAACAGCTGGATAGACTTTTATTTGATAATTATGTGCAGTATTGACATTAAAATTTATACTTGATTTGGATTGGTCAGAAGGTGTTCAGCATGGCCCTGATAGCAGTTCAGGTTTCAAATCAAATCTCTCTTTTTTAAGAATGTCTTCTTTCTGATTATTGTTTCTCTAAAAACTCCAATCATTTAACCCTCCTGTTATCTTCGGGTCAATTTGATCCGCTGTAAAAAGTACTCAAGTACTTTTTTTTTTAAGTGCAAAATATATGTTAATGTGTTGGAAACAAACTTTATCTAAAGGTACTTCAAGAATTTGATCTAGATGGGATTTTTTGTGGAAGATTCGAAAAGTTGGGAAATTAGTTTTGAGATAGCAATTTGGTTTTAAAAGTATTTCCCCGCGGATTCTGGCTGGTCATTTGTTCCAAATAAAAGATGAGATGTGTTGTTTTAAAGTCTTAAAGAAAGTATTAGATATAAAAATTGGAACACACTGAAATAAATACAGAAATCTAGGCAAAATGTTCATCTTTACTGAGTTTAAACGACCAGCCAGAGAAATGGGGAGAGCTGACCAGCGAGCAAAATCATTCTGAGATTTTGTGAACTGTACCAGCTCTCCCAATTGTTCAGTATGAATGGCAATTGCTAAGGGTTCAATTACCAATGCAAAAAGCAAAGGTGAAAGTGGGCAGCCCTGTCTTGTGCCGCGTTTCAAGGGGAAATAAGAGGAAGATACTCCATTTGTCCAAACTGAGGAGACTGGGAAGGAATATAAAATTTTAATCCAGGAAATGAATGTGTTGCCAAAACCAAATTTCTGTAGCACATAAAAAAATGTAATCCCATTCTACATGATCTACATGATCATGTTTGTTTCAGTTTCTTCCTCCTCCCTGCTCCCCAAAACATGCAATCAGGTGAACTGGCTACATGCAATCATGTTCACTTCAAGAGAGAGAAAAGAGAGGTTTAAAATCATTTCTATAATCTACTATTTAAAACAGTCCAGGCTGGTGGAGGTGGTGCAACGGTGTGGGAAATGTTTTTATGGCACATTGGGCCTGCTGGGCTGCTTAAATGCCACAGCCTCAGAAAGTTAAAGTTGTCTCAAACTGGTTTCATGAGCATGGCAATGAGTTCAGGGTTCTTTATTGGTCTTTAGTCACCAGATCTGAATCCAGTAGAATGTGGACTTGGATGTAGTAGAACAGGAGATTCACAGCATGCACCTGAAGGACCTGCAGGAATTACATGATGCAGTCACATCAACATGGAACAGAATCTACCATGGAAGGCTGTTTTGAGAGCAAAGAGAAACCCTACCCATTTGTAGTATAGGGTACTACACACAACGAGTGTATTTTGACAGTTGATGTTCTTTGTGTATTTACAGTAGCACTGGGAGATCTACAGGCTGCACCTGCATAATGGCACCGTGTCTCAACAGCAGACACATGTGCCAAACGTGACCCTGGGTGATGATGTCACTTTGGGCGGGTCTCAGCCTGGGAGCCTTGCAGTGTCCAATCAGCATCAGCAGATACAGTGGTAAAGTCTGAGGAATATGTAGGATGTGGTCAGAACGTATTTTTTTAAAAAAAAGTATAGTTAAAAAAAAAAGTTTAAAAAACTATAATTTAAAGTAGACTTTAAAAATTATAGTCAATGTGAAAATCTTTACTAAAAGAGGAATCCATCCAAAATGTACTCAAGTCTCAAATTAAAGTAAAAAAAACACTAAAAAAAGTTTTTAAAATTACACTGGGGGCAGTACGGTGGCCTAGTGGTTAGCACTGTTTTCTCACTACAAGAAGATCCAGGGGTCATTCTGTGTGGAGTTTGTATGTTCTCCCTGTGCTTGTGTGGGTTTACTCTGGTTTCCTCCCAATAATGTCCTGTTTGGTATTACTTCTGTGTTTTCTTTTGTTTGGGAAGTTGTTTGTGTCTTCTGTCTAGGAAGAAGCCTAATTGGTTCCCCCAGTGTCCATGCAACCTATAAGAAGTCTCCTTCATCACTTCCTCTCTTCAGCCTTGTGCTCACTTGCTGTGTTTGCTCTGTCCTGTGCTGCCTTTCTGTATTTGCCCTGCCTTGTCTAATAGCTATCTAGGTATATGCTAAGACAGCGTGTGTTTGTTTGAATGTTTGAGGGTAAGGAACCGACTGTTTGCTAATGTACTTAGCTCAACTCTTTATAGTACGGCCTGCTGCCTGTTTTCAGGCCTTGACTCTGGATTTCCCTGTTGTAAAATTGTTCTTAATACTGTACATAGTTCTACAAGGGATTTTGGGGATGTAGGGAGACTTATGCCATTTTCTTTATTGGATCCTTCATTGATTGTTTTGGATAGGGAGTTAGGGAAGGAACTTGTCTTTTATATTTATTTTTGTTTTGTGAAGCAGGGTATTTAGATCCTGGACGGTTGTGGGTTTTTGTTTGTTATTTTGGCCTTGCCGGCTTCCGAAGCTACACTCCCCCGTAGTACTCTAAACCCCTAGGTTTTCATTAAAATGCCACTTTAATGCCTTTTTTCCACACTGTCCTGTGTCATCGACTCTTTCTTGTTTCGCCTTTTCCCTAGATGGGGTGTAACATGAAATTGGGGGCTCATCTGGGATCTGAGCCTGGGACCTCTCGCAATGAAGCGAGAATCATACTCCTAGACCAATGACAGTCTAATCACATGTACAATAGGCTGACTGGTAATTCTAAATAGGAGTAATTAGGTAATTCTTAAATCCTCATACAGTAGGTGTGAGTGTGTGTGGTTGTCTGTCTATATGTGGCCCTGTGATGGACTGGTGACCTGTCCAGGGTCTACCCCTGCCTTTCAATGTGTGCTAAGATAGGCTCCAGCAGATCCCCGTGACCCCAATTAATAATAAAGCAGGTTTAGAAAATGGATGGATGGATGTTTACGATAGGTCTTAGTGACATGAGTTTTGAATATTGTGACACGAGATTATTGTGAGGAGAGAAGAGGGAGGTTTCAGATATTTTCATTTACATTTCTGGCATTTGGCAGATGCCCTTATCCAGAGCAACATTTTATCTCATTTTAGACAACTGAGAAATTGAGGGTTAAGGGCCTTGCTCAGGGGTTCATGAGTAGCAGCTTCATGGACCTGGGATTTGAACTCACAACCTTCCGACCAGTAGTCCAACTTCTTTTCAGTGATTTTTATCTCACTAGATGGACACACGCATGGCACTGTGCTGGACGACACCCAGGATGAGTAGATGGAGGCAGCGGAGATGGCCATCAAGCAGCTAAATGAAAAACTGTTAAACAACTGCAAAGTGTAAGCCATGTGTAAAATTGTATGTTTTTACCAGCCAGGGTTAAAGTGTCAGGTTTTTTTGTGCTTTAACTAATTGCATTTGATGTTTATTGAACTCCATATACTGTTGAAACAGAGGGTTCTGTTTGATTTTATGAGAGCGTTTCAGTCAAATTCCTGGTGTAATTTTGCTGGCAAAGATGTCATTCTAACAGCAGGGTTTAGATAAAGACTCTAAGAGCAACATTTGTTGTGTTACAGCACCATAGAGCACTTCAAATCCTTTAAGCATCGTGAGGCAGAGGTGCACAAGAAGCTGGATGTGGGATAAGGGCAGACAAGTGTAGAGAGGCAGACTGGGCTCAGTCAGAAGACTGAGCAGGTAAACACATGTGTACACACACACACAAAAGGAATGCTAACTCTGCCTCTTCTGCTCCAGGGTCTGAATCTCTACGTTAAGAACGTGGATGAGAACCTGGGTTATGAGGGTCCGCGCTTGTTCTTTGTGCAGTTTGGAATAATCAAAAACAAAGGTGATGATAGAGAACGGCCGCTCTAGGGGGTTCGGCTCCGTGAATGAGGTCATGGTTTCCTTGCTTGTCAGAGAATGCAGAGGATGCAGTTTTATATTCCTCAGAAACTCTGCCAGCCCATGTTGCCTCCCTGCCTAATGAAGAACTTCGTTCCTGAGGTAGGCATTACACTTCTGCCCCAAATTTCCACAAGAGGCTATTGCTAGATAGACAGCAACACCACCTGTGATCAGGGAGAACAGATGAAATAACGTCTGTGATACAGACACCAAGCCAGAAGTTGGAGCCCCATCCGGATCTGATGTGGAAGTGCAACATCCAGCTGTGGACAGACGTCATTTTCTCCTGCACTTCTCTTTTAGGAAACCCTGAAGATGATATTTTGCAATCATGCAAAAACATCAGCAAGATTAAGAAAAAAAACAATAAAAACGATCAGGAAAAAGGAATGAATAAGCCCCACACCCTCCAATAATAATTTCATATTATGATTGGCATTTTAATTAAAATTTAAAAAGAACCTTTTGTGTACATTTATTTATTTATGACTTAAGAGTGTTTGAATCTTATAATCTAATAAATCTAACATTCTAAAAAGTTAGATTAGAAAAAAATCTAAATAAAAATATTTAAGGTATTAATTATACCTTAAATATAGAATAGTAATAATAGGAATTAATGGGGGTTTATATTCATGAAAGAAAGTCTGTGAGGAAAATTTTCAAAAAGACAACAACAAATTAACACCACAGAGTGAAAACTTCTTTCTATTAAGAGGATCAAGATGTAAATGTAAGTTACATAAAGAACAAAGCTCCTGCTGTTGCAGGGATTCTAGCATTAACTGCTCTGCTTCATCCAGACACAATCTCACTGGCAATGTTTTACTTACCTGCTGCTCAGGATTGCTAAGGCTTCAGGAAATATTCTTCAAATGATGTCTTTAAAAATCTGAGAATAATTTCTCTAATTGACCAGTAGCATGCTAGTTTTGTCAGAAATCTAAAACAATCTTAATAACAAAAACTCGATCATCTTCAGCTTTAAATCTTAGCATAAACTCATTTGCTGAATAAATGAAATAAACAATTTGAAATGAAATATTGGTCATTATTGTTACTTTATTAAATAACACGTCTACTGAGGTCAGGCTTGTCCAAAATCTGACCCTATGGTCAAATGCATCCTGTTTACAGATGTCAACTTACATGTCACTTAAATATTCAGTTCTTTCAGGCCTTCACAAAGTTTTTTTGTGATTGTTGTGGCCAAAAATGTCAAATGTCAAAATTTGTGATGTTTTTCTGCTTTTTTGCAGAAAAAAGTTGAATTGAATTTTAAACTCCTACCAATGAAGACACAAAAATATGTAATTTCTTTCTATGGAATCTGCACCCATGTTTCGACATGAAAGCTTTGTCTGAACGTGTGGAAAACTGTGTCTATCTATCTAATTGTGATGAACTCCTACAGGCAGAAGGTGTAGAATCCATAAGTGGTAGTTTATTAAATCCACATCAGTAGGCAAAAATCTGAGTCAAAATAAACAGGCAGAGTAATCAAAAAATTTAGCAAAGACAGTCAGTGCAGAAACGGTACAAGGACACAAAACCACAGAGCAGAATCGAGAACAAACTCAGCAAGGGTCATACTTGTGAATTAATAGTAAATACAATGGAAAGACTCGGTATGTCATGACTGTAAATAATACTTTGTGTAGAGCTTCTGAAAATGCTGGCTTAAGAAGTGCTAATGGCAGGAGATATTAGTCAAATCTGTGGTGTGGGGACATTTCGGATTTGTTGTTGACTATGATGCCGATAAAACAAAAACTTAAAGTCTTTCAGTTAACAACAAATTCATTACTTAATTTTGGATTTCCTCCGTAGGTGCAGAGAGTGTCTTCCTGATGAGTGGTTCTGTGGATACTGTGATGTCCTGCATCACAAAAAACAGCCTCTCCACAATAGGAATAGTGAGATTGATGGGTTTTTCAAAGCCATTTCTCCATCCACTCACAGCATCAGAAGTGAGGATGGCTATAGTACCCATGAACAAGGTATGATCTTATGAAACCCTGAGTGTTGCAGTTCATTTATACCTGCAGTTACAATAAATTTAGGTGATTTGTTGTCTTTGTTCTTGACAGCTTGCCTTTTGCCAACCGTGAAAGTGTCAGACTGCTCCTGTGGAGGCACTAACTTCATTATGTCACCATCTATACTCACTAGTATCTGTCTGTCTGTCCCCCTTTCCATCTATCCCCACTAGTATATTTTTATTTTATTTTTATTAGATTATAAGATTTATTAGATTATAGTAGTAGATTTAAATGTTCTTGGAAATAAATAAATATACACAAAGTTGATTTTGAAAATTTAATGAAAAAAAATGACAATCACCTCTAATATTTACACTAATGACAGTGTAAGCGACACAACAATGTTAGTGAATAATGAAGTGAATTACAATAAAGGTATTAATATTAGATAATATTAATACTAGACATGGCATGGTTAACTAAACAAAACAAAAACAAAACCTGGACCTTAGCTTGGACATGGAACCTCAACAAAACCCCAACAGAAACCACGGTACAGATAACAATCATGGACAAGGACACAAACACAAGGATCCCTATTTATAGGGGTAGACATTAGGGCTAATGGGATACAGGTGACACAATCAGGATAGGAACAATAGGAAGGGCGTAACAAAAGACACACAAAAGAAGCAGGCTTCCAAGGTTCACCTGCCAGCGCCCTCTCTGGGCCTGGCAGGGAACTGTCCAGCTGTTCCTGATAGGTGGGGCTTTGTTTTCCAAATGACCAAAGCTAACATGTTAAAGATATTTACGAATCTGATATGAAACACTTGCCATGTTGCTTGAATGTATATTTCTTGACTGTGTGTGTGTGTGTGTGTGTGTGTGTACACTTACCTTGGCTTGCAAATGCTCGGGATCACTAATCATGTTCATGATCTTGAAATTTTAGAAATCTAGAAATGGATTTCTGCTACCAGTGGAAGCAAGTAATCATCTGCAAAGAGAGAGAGAAAGTGTGTGAGGTGTGTGAAAGAGCGAGAGAGAACAGAAACAGAGGCATCTGATCAGGTAGCATGGGTGGTGGGGCTCAGACTCTCTATGAACTGATATCAAGTACTAAAAACAAATGCAGTTGAAAGCAGGAGTTTGTAGATGTTTTCAGTGGACATGTGATGATAAAAGTGGAATAAAATGCTAAGCTGGAGAGCAGGAGTGTATACTAGCCGGATGTGTGTGTGTGTGTGAACTTCACAGGCCATCGTGATCTGGCCATCTAAATCTGCTGACTCTAACATATAGATCGTCAGCCTCTGCTGGGGTGGTGGAAATTTAGGTACATCCTGGGATCACAGGATATTATTATTATTATTATTATTATTAAAATAATAATAATTAATAATAATAATAATAATAATAATAATAATAATAATAATAATACTACACAATATAATAATCACACAATTAGATTAGTACCATAATCCTTCATACATCTTTAGCATGTAATATTAAGCATGCAGAATATTGTTATTGTTGTGTGTGTGTGCTTTTTGTTGTGTTTTGGACCTGAAGTGGAGCCGGAACTCTGATTTCTGAGACAGCTTCCAGAGTTTCCTCTGGGGCAGCTGTCTCAGTAGCTTCCACTGGTGCAGTTGCTTCTACTGCTTCCACCCTGTCATCTGAGGCCACTGTCTTCACTGCTTCCACAGATCCCTCTGAGGCAGCTGTCTCAACAGATTCCTCAGAGTTCTCTGGGCCAGCAGTTTCAACAGCTTCCACATTGTTTACTGGGGCAGGGGATCCAGCGGCTTGGACCATCTGTGAGGCAGCAGTGTAGACAATCTGGCTGATGTCCTCTGAGGCAGATGCCTTGGTGCTTTGGACAGTGTCCTTTGTGCAAGGTGTCTCAAGGGTGCTCCTTTCGAACCAGGGAGGCAGCACTGGTTGGCGCAGTTTTGGTGGTACATTGTACAGTAATGGTGGGGCTCTACGCAGGCACTTTCTGTGGATGGTGTGGTCAATCTTCTTGATAAATTTGTGTGCCTCGACCTTGGGCTCCTCAGCCTTGTGTGCCTCCACCTTGGGCTCCTCGGCCCTGCGCGCCTCCACCTTGGGCTCCTCGGCCCTGCACACCTCCACCTTGGGCTCCTCCCAAGACCTGAAGTACTCGATGGTGCTGTAACACAACAGAGAAGCTGCACTTAGAATCTAAACCCTGCTGTTAAAAGTTATGTCCTCGACAGCAAAATTACCACCAGATGTTGACTGAAATACCCTCATAAGACCAAACAAATCTCTGTTTCGACAATATAAAGAGTTCAATGCAATTAGTTTAAAAAGGAATGTAAAAAATCCTGACATTTGAACCCTGGCTGGTAAAAAGACACTAATTTACATGTGACTTACACTTGGCGGTCGTTCAGGAGTTTTCCGTTCAGCCGTTCCGCCGCCTCCGCTGACTCGTACTGAACGTACCCATAACCTTTTGATTCCACAACCTGCAGGAGAAACACAGCGTGTCAACACACAACAACACACTAATCATGAAACTCAGATATTCAGCTATTCATATATATATATATTCATATATAACAGCTCAAAGCTCGAACCTTGCATGACACGATCCTCCCGAACACAGAGAAAGTGTCAAACAGGGAGGTGCAGTCAATGGACCAATCAAGGTTCCTGATGAATATGTTCCCTCCCTTGATGGGCTTGGCGGTGGGTTCCCAGTTAGACCACATGACACGCATGGGTCTCCCCAGGAGGAGTTCAAAATTGAACATGTCAATGGCTCTCTCAGCTGAGGGAACAGAAATAAACCATTCATTTTTAATTAAAGTCTATTATAGTCTATATATAACTCATCCAAATATCTTTTCATATCTTTTTAGTACCATTTAAAACATGACCATATCCATATAGTAAAACTATAAAATACTACAGAAGTTACACATGTAGCCTTAAATCTGCTGCAAAAACAGGTAAGAAACAGTGTAGAAAAAAGAAAAGGTTTGTTTTACCGTCATCTCGATAGCGAAAGTTGACGTACGCGTATCCGAGAAGAGAGCCGGTCTTCCTGTCCCTGCAAATGTGGACATGTCCTGCAGGTCTAAATCTATTAGAAAGTATCACCTCTGATACTTCAGGGTGAAGATCTTTCACAAACAGTGCAGCCATTGTATAAAACAGTTAAAAGTGGTGAAATGCTGCTAAACGCTGTAAAATGCTGCTAAACTCAGTGAAACCGCTGCTAAATGGTGTAAAATCGCTGTTACACAAGGGGCACTGTTTCTCTGTCGATAGCTAAAGGTGGTCTGAGGACGGTTGCTATGTACGTCGTCAGGTGATGTTCAGAACAGAATTCAGAATTCTACATGATGCCAATTGGTCACATGACCTCATGACATCATGTAAGCAGTTAACATTAAACAGTTAAGTTCCAAACCCCAATAATGAATCCAATTCAAAATGGCTTTTAATATTAATATAGAAACACTGTAAAGGCCTTTACAGGAAAGAGGCTGAGCTGCAATTAATCCCCAAAAAACATTCACTGACTATATTTTCAATGCATAGATATTAACCTAACGTAAACACTACTCTTTCAAGCTGCATTTAAACTGCATTTTGGAAGGTCAAACTCCAGGACACCATTGAAGGTCACTATATGGAGAAAAATCTGAAATGTTTTCTTAAAAAAACATCATTTCTTTAATGAAGAAAGAAAGACATGAACATCTTGGATGACCAGGGGGTGAGGAAATTATCAGTAGATTTTTGTTCTGGAAGTGAACTTCTCCTTTAAAGGATCTGCTGCTAACATCTTGGTGCCAGATACCACAGCACACCTTCAGGGATCTAGTAGAGTCCATGCCTTGACGGGTCAGGGCTGTTTTGGCAGCAAAAGGATGACCAAAACAATATTAGGCAGGTGGTCATGATGTTATGGGTAATTGGTGTAGAATGTTTTACTAATTAATGAACATCTTTTGTTGTTGAGTTGCATCCAATATCGTGGAACATCACCGAAGCAAATTATCCACATTATTCCAGTTATAAAGGATCATGATCTCACCAAACTCTTGATTTTTTGCTCTTAAAGTTTTAGACCAAAATCTAAAACGTATCCTGTTACTGAAAATAACACAAACAAACCTTATTAGAAAAACACTAAAACTGGAGACTCCTTCCAAATATATTACACATTTCCTCATGAAAAGCTTCAACATATCACCAGCCACACCCTTTTTATTAACGAATGAATCTGACCAATCAGAATCAAGCATTTACAACATTACTATAGGATACTGTAGCTCTGGAACAAAGCTGCACTTTTTATCCGTCACACACAGTTTACACAGATAGACTGTATTATTTGTAATGATGCTATAATTATCACATCAGCCAAATCAGGGTTCTCATACCCACCACATAAAGATCTTTTTCTCTGTCTCTCTCTCAGTATGTTTTAAGTACGTCAGGAGGAACAGTTTCAAATGATCAATTTTATATTTGGTCAGGCAAAAATGGCGATATACCCGTGTTTGCAAAAAACACAGACTGATGCAAAGAGAATTTTCCTCAGACTTGTTAAATCAAGAATTTTAATTGATTTTAATTTCTACAGAAAGATGAATGATGTGAAGATGTTTGAGACAGTGTGGTGTCATGCTAATGCTCTGTGCTCTGTAGCAGAAGAGAAACCCTGCTTTGCACCAGAGCTAAACTAAATCCACCATTCACTGATGTGTCTTAACTTAATTTATTGAAATATTTTAAAATGTATTTATTGAATTACTGAGTCACCCTGATTTTACCACATATTATGTGACTTATGTGTAAATAAAAGGATTGTAAAAGTCAAAGTCTCTCTCTTTCTCTCTCTCTGTCTCTCATGGATAAGGACACCAGAAGAAGAAGAAACAGCAGCAACAAATAAATGACATTGTCCCCTATTCAGGGCTGACCACAGTTTAAAAACCCATACTATAATGTCCTTCAGTTTTCATGACACGGGTAAAGAAAATAATTGCTCAGTTCGATTCTGTGTATAATGACCCACAGGCATCGGGCAGTCATTATATATTTATACAAAAGCTGTACTTTTGTAATAAAAAGCATTTTTATTATTATATGTATGTTATATTTCTATAATGTATATTTTTAGCCTTTATATATTTTTATTTTACTCCTGCTTGGTCAAATCGTGGTCGTCATGGTTATGTTCAGAGTTGTCCACTAGAGGGCAGCAGAGATTTTGTTCCCCCCCCCCACCATATATACACAGGTGTATCTGAATAAATTAGACTATCATCGAAAAGTTGCTTTATTTCAGTAATTCAATTCAACAAGTGAAACTCTATAGTATATAGATTCATTACACACAGACTGATATATTTTTTATATATTTTAAGTGTTTAATTTTTTTTAATTTTGATGATTATGGCTTGCATCTAATGAAAACCCAAAATTCAGAAAACTAGAATATTACACCAATAAAAAGCTAATTAAAAAAATGATTTTCAACACAGAAATGTTGGACTACTGAAAAGTATGAACATGTACAGCACTCAATACTTGGTCGGAGTTCCCTTTGCATGAATTACTGCAGCAATGCGGCGTGGCATGGAGACGGTCAGTCTGTGGCACTGCTGAGGTGTTATGGAAGCCCAGGTTACTCTGATAGCGTCCTTCAGCTCTTCTGCGTTGTTGGGTCTGGTGTCTCGCATCTTCCTCTTCACAGTATCCCACTGATTCTCTATGGGATTTCTATGGGATTTCACAGGGTTTGCTGGCCAATCAAGCACATGGACACCATGGTCCTTAAACCAGATATTAGTACTTTTGGCAGTGTGGGCAGGTGCCAAGTCCTGCTGGAAAATGAAATCAGCATCTCCATAAAGCTGGTCAGCAGAATGAAGCATGAAGTGCTCTAAAACCTCCTGGTAGATGACTGTGGACCTGATAAAACACAGTGGACCAACACCAGCAGATGATACGGCTCCCCAAACCACTCCCCAAACTTTACACTGGACCTCAAGCAACTTTGGATTTTTTGCCCCTCCTCTCTTCCTTCAAACTCTGGGATCTTGATTTCCAAATGAAATGGAAAATTTATTTTTCATCTGAAAAGAGGACTTTGGCCCACAGAGCAACAGTCCAGTCCTTTTTGTCCTTAGCCCAGGTAAGACACCTCTGATATCGTCTCTGGTTCAGGACTGGCTTGACACAAGGAATGCGACTGACTCCAGCTGCAGTCCACTCCTTGTGAATCTCCCCCAGATTCTTGAAGGGGCTTCGTTTCACAATCCTCTCAAGGCTGCGGTTATCCCTGTTGTTTCTGCACCTTTTCTATCACACTTTCTTTCCATTAAAATTTCATTAACGTGCTTGGACACAGCACTCTGTGAACATCCAGCTTCTTCAGCAATGACCTTTTGTGTCTTACCCTCCATGTGCAGGGTCTCAATGACCGTCTTCTGGATGTCTGTCAAGTCAGCAGTCTTCCCCATGACTGTGTAGCCTACTGGACCAGACTGAGAGACATTTAAAGGCTCAGGAAACCTTTGCAGGTATTTTAAGTTAATTAGCTGATTAGAGTGCGACACCATGAGTCTCCAATATTGAACTTTTTCACAATATTTAAATTTTCTGAGATACTGAAGTTTGGGTTTTCATTAGCTGTAAGCCATAATCGTCCAAATTAAAAGAAATAAACACTTGAGATATATCAGTCTGTGTGTAATGGCTCTATATAATACAGCAGTTTCACTTGTTGAATTGAATTACTGAAATAAATCAACTTTGCACCTGTATATATATATATATATATATATATATATATATATATATATATATATATATATATATATATATATATATATATATATATTAAGCCATTAGATATTTTTATTTTACTCTAATTGGTCATGCTTGGTCAAATCATGGTTGTCATGGTTAGAATTGGATCATTATAATTACTCCCTCATCATCATCATCATCATCAGTGGTGAGGAAGACGAGGAGAGAGAACACGTGCTATGTACAATCGAGGAAAACACGTGAGCTTCCTCCAGCAGTGTGTATGTTCACATGTGAGCAGTGTAACACTTCAGTTCAGGTTCGTGATGCGGTGTGTCGTACCGAGACGCAGAGGTTCCACTCTTGAGAGAACTTGCTGTCGGGGAAGTCATCCTGCAGCGTGAGCTCAGACCGAAAGGCGTCTCGATACTGACGGAAAGTCAGAGAACTCAACAGGTGACTCTGTCTGTGGGAAAAACGAGACTTCACACACTTTTCCAAGAGCTCAAGAACGTCCTGGAATAAACAAACAGGAAAAAAATACAGAGATTTTATAAACATGCGGCGTTTTTTGGTGACAGGTATATTAAGTGTGTGTGTGTGTGTGTGTGTGTGTACATACTAGTCTGCAGGTGAGTCCCACCACAGCTACAGGAGCCTGAGCAGACTGAGAAACATCCAGCAGGTTGTACAGCAGCGTCTGGTTCTTATGATGAGCAAACAGATCAAACTCTTCCAGGATGAAGAACACTGGCTGACTGCTGCTTTTATCACCTGCAGACAGACAGACAGGGAGGAAGACAGACATGTAGACAGGCAGATAGACGGGCAGTCAGATAGGCAGGCATGTGGGCAGGCAGGTAGGCAGAGAGGGAGGCAGGCAGACAAACAGAGAAACAGACAGATAGGTAGGCATACAGACAGCCAGGTAGTCAGACAGACAGGCAGACAGGTAGGAAGACAGACAGACAGACAGGTAGGCAAACAGGAAGACAGGCAGGCAAGAAGGCAGACAGGAGGGAAGATAGACAGACAGGTGGGCAGACAGACAGGCAGGCAGGCAGGAAGACAGACAGAAAAACAGTTAGACAGGCAGGTGCACAGACAGGCAGACAGGAAGACAGACAGACAAACAGGTAGGCAGGCAGGAAGACAGACAGAAAGGAAGACAGCCAAGAAGGAAGACAGACAGACAGGTAGGCAGGCAGGCAGGCAGACAGACAGGTGCACAGACAGGCAGGCAGGCAAGAAGACAGACAAACAGGTAGGTAGGTAGGCAGGCAGACAGACAGGTGCACAGACAGGCAGGCAGGGAAGAAGACAGACAGGCAGGTAGGCAGGCAGGAAGACAGGCAGGCAAGAAGGCAGACAGGCAGGTAGGCAGGCAGGAAGACAGGCAGGCAAGAAGGCAGACAGGCAGGAAGAAAGAAAGGAAGGAAGACAGGCAGGAAGACAGGCAAACAGGTAATGGCAGACAGACAGACAGGCAGGAAGATAGACAGACAGGTGGGCAGACAGACAGAAAGACAGACAGGTAGGCAGACAGGCAGACAGACAGGTGGGCAGACAGACAGAAAGACAGACAGGTAGGCAGACAGGCAGACAGACAAGAAGACAGGCAGGCAGACAGACAGGAAGGCAGGCAGGAAGACAGACAGAAAGACAGACAGGCAGGTGCACAGACAGGCAGACAGGAAGACAGACAGACAAACAGGTAGGCAGGCAGGAAGACAGACAGGAAGAAAGACAGGTAGGTAGGTAGGTAGGCAGACAGACAGACAGACAGACAGGTGCACAGACAGACAGGCAGGCAAGAAGACAGACAGACAGGTAGGTAGGCAGGCAGGCTGACAGACAGACAGACTGGGTTATCAGTTACAGTAATATCACTCCCAAGTTTCTCTCACATTCACTTCTTTTGAATCATGTGATGTTGCCGCTCCTGTAACGTCCCAGCTGTATACACGACTCGAGAATTCCAGGAATACTGGAACACACTCACCAACACTTTGTCTCCTACGACGTTCTCCAGTTGAAGCTGGCGTGTGATCTCTCTCAGAGCGATCCGGTCGTCCATCTGCAGCAGACCTGCACGAGACACGCGGCCATGAACGGAGCCGTGACTTAAACCAGCAGCCTCTTTTAAACACACGCTCTTTTACACAACACTCACTGCTCAGGTGAACCTGCAGGACATTCATCTTCACCTCCTGCAAGTCCAGCAGCTCTCTCAGAGCACAACGTAGCAGCTACACACACACACACACACACACACACACAACAGCTTAGTGTAAAGTACATGTGTGTATCCTAACCTAACAGAAGTAGCACACAGACATCTTCGTACCATGGTTTTAACAGATCCACATGGACCGATGATATGCAAAGAGTTACTCTCACTCATGAACCGCTGTCCTCCTTAACAGCTCCAACAGGTGCCTAACACACACACACACACAGAATACATCATGCACACACACACACACACACACACACACACACACACACACACAGAATACATCATACACCTTTACAAAATATAGGTCTTAGCAGACACCTCATATAAAGAGTGCATTCTGTTCTAAAAACCCACTTGTACTTCGATTCCAAGCCCATGGGTTTACCCTCAGCACTCTCTGGACCTTCAGACATCAGAAGAACAATTTTAAAACAAAGATTAGCATGCAGAGTGCAGACGACAGCGGATAGTACTTTAAAATCGATGTTTTTACAGCATACTCCAGCACTTCCTCTACAAACATTTACACACATATCTGGGTGATTCTCACGAAATCTTGGTTTTAAAAATTTCAAACATGAAAATTTTAAAAATGCTTAAATTAACTTTTTTTTTTTAGACATTAGCAACAAAGTCTGGAGTGTTTGTGAACATTAATTTAAAAACTTTTACTTACCATTTAACACCTTTTTGAACATAATTTCCAAAAGTCCTAAAAAATCTCATTACTGCAACACTGTGAAAACATTAACACTGATAGAAAAGCAAATACATTTTCACAGTTTTAAAAATGGATTATTAATAGTCATGCACAGTTACTTCAAGTTCTGAAATAATATTTATTTTTAATTTAACAGTTTTTTAAATTTTGACTGATTTCTCTCATTACTGCAACACCGTCCACAATTTACAAACATTTTTTCTTTATATTTTGAAGAAACCTGACATTTTTTCAGAATGACGTGACAAACCTGAGAGAACATCATTTTAAGATTCTGCACATGCATTTAACATCAAAGTACTATATCTCTATTAATTAAATTAACATCTAATAATCATGAGTTTCAGTAATGATATATAGGTTTCAGTAATGAGGTTAATTATTTGGGTAATGATAATAAGTATACTAGTCTGAGATTTATACTGAGCCTTGTATACTTTTTCTTATACCTTGTATAAGAAAAACATTAAAACAGGAATAAACAGGACAACATTTCAACGTTTACCTAAAAAACATGAAGCATTTTACCATGGCACTAAAAAATAACTGACCACTGTCTTTTTTTCTTTTCATGTTGCTTCTTAGTCAGCTCTTCAGTTTTCTTTATTTTTCCAGTTTGTTTTCGTTTTTGATTCCTGGAAGCGGAAAGAAAGCATTACATTAAATTAGTCTCATAACATGGGGGAAAAACATTTTATGTATACATCATCATATAGTATAGAATTGATGCTTACTCTGTGTGTGTGTGTGTGTGTGTGTGTGTGTGAGTGTGTGTGTGTGTGTGTGTGTGTTCTATACTGGGCCTGAAGTTGTGGGGTGGGGTAGAGCTTAATTTTAGTCTTTGAAATGAATTGAAAAGTAAAGTAAAAAAGAAAATAAAAAAAACAAACAAATTACTAACAGAAGAACAAATAACTGTTTATTTATTATGTAATTAAATTACTAAATTATAACAAAATTGTGCAGCAAATTTATTAGGCTGCTGTCACTTTAAGAATCACACGACCTCCATGCCTTAGTGTGGCGGGAATTTCCCCCAGTATGAACAGTCCACTCAGTCCAGCACCAAAGTCCTGTTATAGTAGTGGCTAAAGGGTTGTGTGTGTGTGTGTGTGTGTGTGTGTATACTCTCATGTACATTTCCTAACACTGTAGGGTGTTTATTGCTAATTACACCTGCTGTAACATCTCCAAACCTAACCTCTCTCTCTCTCTCCTAACCTCCCTCTTCTGTACTCCTCCAGCAGTTCTGGGTTTCTGTAGAATTTTTCCCTGAAATTTGTCACCCTAACCTTTGCTAAAGCTTTTTTTCACACTTGCTGATTGTCTACAATGAAACAAATCATAAAGCAAAATATCAACATTTAGGAAATTTGAAATTAATATTAAATTCATAAGAGATATTTAAAGTTCTCTTTACCACAACTGCCCTTAAATGGTTGCGGCGTATGAGAATGGTGTGTTGCGGAGGATGAGGTGCCTCAAGATGTTTTGCTAACAATAGAGAAGCCATGATGGTTTTACTCATTATATATATATATATATATATATATATATATATATATATATATAGAGAGAGAGAGAGAGAGAGAGAGAGAGAGAATTTATTTTTTTAAATTCATGATTGGCATGGATATGGAACAGAATAATATAATACATGAGACCATTCAGCAACGAATCTTTATAATCTTTATAATTGCGCTACCACCGTTTTGTCACAGCGGCGAGAGACTGCTAGTTTTGTTCCGGAAATTATTCATTTACTAATTAAGCACTGAGCGGGAACATGCACTAGGAGAATATTTAGAACAAAAGGCCACCCTGGCAGCGGTGGGATTTGAACCCACGCCTCCAAAGAGTTGAAATGTGGATTGGCTGTCCATATCCTCCACCTCCTGTTGAGGTGGCTTGTTCATATGAACTTACAGCTTACAGGATTAGCAGTCCATCGCCTTAACCTCTCGGCCACCTCGTCAGGGGGCAACGCTTCCAAGGAGCCTTGTCAAAAGCAGGGGTTTTCTAATGGCGTGCAGGCTAGGAGGCTACCTTTCAATGATTTGTAGGCAGGTACTGAGGCATGCGGTCACGTAAACTGAAGGGTGCAGGCTAAGCATTCAACGAGAACCTAAGAGTTCTGTAGCATCCTAGTTTTTTTGCTCTCGTCTCAGACCAGGGGGCTTTCAGACCTTTATCCTGCACCATTTCCACGTTTTGCTGTTTTCAAGTCTGAGGCATAAGTTGCAGAACTGCGCAGGTTGACTACACTGCCTCCAGCTGCCGAAACCCGGGATTGAACCAGGGACCTTTAGATCTTCAGTCTAACGCTCTCCCAACTGAGCTATTTCGGCACCTCTACCAGGCCTCTCCCGTATGTGTGAGTGATCAGGTTTTTGTCGGCACGACTGCGCACCACGTCCAGACCGGCGAGGCAAACTTCTTCAGAAAGCGGTAGAGCTTTTTCCTTAAGGGCATAGACAGAAGGTCCTGTCCAGCAGAAAGCAAGATGTACTTCATTGTACTGATTGGAACTGCTACATAAGTATCGTGTTAACTAGGGCATCTACAGATTTATTTGACTGCAAACAAACAGTAGCATTTACATTTACAAGATTTATCAGATACTTTTATCCAGAGCAACTCACATTTACACAGCTGAGCAGTTAAGGGGTAAAGGGCTTTCAAGTGAGCAAAAGGGTGAAGCAAGTGAGCACAAGGCTGAAGGCAGGAAGTGATGAAGGAGTCTTCTTATAGGTTGCATGGAGTCAGCTGACCAGGCAGGGCATGGCACCAAGTAGACTGGGGGAACCAATTAGGCTTCTTCCTAGACAGAAGACACAAACATCTCCACAAACAAAAGAAAACACAGAAGTAATACCAAGAGTAGGGAGGAAACCAGAGTAAACCCACACTAGCACAGGGAGAACATGCAAACTCCACACAGAATGACCCCTGCCTGTTTAAACCCAGGATGTGAATCCAGGATCTTCTTGTTGTGAGGTAACAGTGCTAACCACTAGGCCACCGTACTGCCCCCAGCTTTCACCTTTGCTTTTTGCATTGGTAATTGAACCCTTAGCAATTGCCATTCATACTGAACAATTGGGAGAGCTGGTACAGTTCACAAAATCTCAGAATGATTTTGCTCGCTGGTCAGCTCTCCCCATTTCTCTGGCTGGTCGTTTAAACTCAGTAAAGATGAACATTTTGCCTAGATTTCTGTATTTATTTCAGTGTGTTCCAATTTTTATATCTAAAACTTTCTATCTAAGACTTCAAACCAACACATCTCATCTTTTATTTGGAACAAATGACCAGCCAGAATCCCCAGGGAAATACTTTAAAAACCAAACTGCCCTTCAAAATTTCTTATTTTACAACTGGGCGACAAATATACAATCTACACTGTTCTGGTTTCAGAGTCATTTCAGACTCTGTGATTGGGTCCCAGATTGAGTCAGTGTTGAAGAGGGTTCTTGCTCCCCAGTCTCACCATCCTGACCAGCTGCACTACTGTGTGGTCCTCTTACTGCCATCTCACGTTTTCCTAACAGTAATTCCATTGTCCGGCAATTATTTGTACAATTGTCAATGATATCTACATTGATATTATTTTTCCTAGCTTTTCTAACACAAAAATTCCCCCTTCCGTTCATGTTTTTAGATATTTTCAGTTCCAAAACTTTGTTAAAAACTCATTTCCCAACTTTTCGAATCTTCCACAAAAATCCCATCTAGATCAAATTCTTGAAGTACTTTCAGATAAAGGTTGTTTCTAACACATTAACATATATTTTGCACTTTTTTTAAATATTTGGTATTATAAATCTCATTTATATAAAATTATACCTCATTTTTGAGTACTTTTTACAACGGGTCAAATTGACCTGAAGATAACAGGAGGGTTAAATGATTGGAGTTTGCCAAATACTTTGATTTAACTGTTTTTAGAGAAACAATAATCAGAAAGAGGACATTCTTAAAAAAGAGAGATTTGATTTGAAACCTGAACTGCTATCAGGGCCATGCTGAACACCTTCTGACCAATCCAAATCAAGTATAAATTTTAATGTGAATACTGCACATAATTATCAAATAAAAGTCTATCCAGCTGTTATGCAAAAGTCTGTAATAATGTTTCTCTTGAGCGTTTTAATTAAAATCCATATTGTGGTGTAATTTATACACATTGATTTGTCCATTATGACTTTTGGACGCTTTATTATGTCCATTTTATGATGAAAAAGGAATATAAACTGATATCTACTGGTTTCCTGTCAGGGTTGTGGACTGTTTTCTGGCCACTAGAGACCCCCACTGCCTTTTTGTTGGTTTCCAGTCTCTGTCATTATGTCTAACAGGTGTCCCCTGTGCTTTGTTTAGGTTTGTGTATTTAAGTCACAGGGCCCTTCAAAGATGATGAAAATACTCAGATCTGTGTCTCAGCAGATCAGAGAAAATCAGTGAGATCAGTGGAAATCACATGTACCTAAGCTATATTTTTAACACCACATGTTTAGCTTGGTTTATCACCAGTCTTCTATCATGTCTTCTTTTACATTTAGTTCAATCTACAAGCAACAACAACAACACTTTATTCACCCTTAGAGTTTAAGATACTGGGAACTCTTTATATACAATTGTCCTGATGTGAAGGAAAACTCACACGAACCAGTGAGTTAAATGCTTAGCTAGCCAGGCTGCAAATATAAACATGCAAAATAATAAGACACAGACCGCACAACATTTCAGTCACAACCTTACAAGCAGCATATTCTCAGCAGCTACTAATGAACTAAGAGGTGTAGATGACATTTATAGGTACTGATATTCATACCTCTGGAGGAAACAAGGCACTGCTCATCATCTGGCCGGTTGTAACCCCTAATAACACAGTGGGATGTTTGTACATAGCAGGGACTGGGAGGAGGAATGAAGAGAAATGTGAAACAGTTACAAAACATGTACTTATAAGTTACACTCATACAGTATGTGAAAAACTATACTTTTTGTTATGGTGTTTTTTGGAGAATTTATTTAATTTCAGAATAAGGGTGTAACCTATTAAAAAACAAGAAAACGAACGGTTTTGAATACTTTCTACAATATATCAATGTCCCATTTTATATACATATTACAGATGCAGCTCCACAATACATGTTTTTCCCATTCAAGATCGGATGCTTCCCAGATGGGGAGAGTAAGCATGTGATTTGTGTGGAGTTCTTTTCACATTTCTCCTTTCTCTCTTCTGTCTTCACAGTAACCTTTGCACTCATTCACTCTAACACTAATTTAGGGACACAAATAGCAGAGACCATGGATATGACTAAGCAAGCCTATTATGTCAAACCATAATAAAACAACTCACCTTGAAGAAGCCTGTTTGAAGTTACATTACCCTCCATTAGAATTTAGCTTGCATTTAGAAGGATGTACTGTTATGGCTAGCTCAGCAGTGAGAGACCTGGGCGTAATATTAGACAGCAACTTGTCCTTTGAAATCATATTTCCACTATTACTAAAACAGCCTTCCACCTTAGAAATATTGTCAAGCTTAGGAACATTTTATCTGTATCTGATGCAGAAAAGCTAGTTCATGCATTCATGACCTCCAGACTGGACTATTGTAATGCATTACTAGGTGGTTGTCCTGCATCTTCAATAAACAAGTTTGAAGAATGCAGCTGCCAGAGTTCTTACCAGATCAAGAAAATATGATCATAAAACCCCAATATTATTATCCCTGCACTGGCTACCTGTTAAGTCTAGAATTGATTACAAACTAGTACTACTTACATACAAGGCTCTAAATGGTTTAGCTCCCACGTATCTAACCAGTCTTCTGACATGCTACAATCCACCACGCTCTTCAAGATCACAAAACTCTGGACTTCTGGTAGTTCCCAGAATATTAAAATCTACAAAAGAAGGTAGAGCATTTTCGTATTCAGCTCCCAAATTTTGGAGTAGTCTTCCTGACAGTGTTTGGGGCTCAGACACATTCTCCCAATTTAAAAGTAGATTAAAGACATATCTCTTTAGCCTGGCATACACATAACACACCCAATAACCTTGTACTCCAGTACATCTGATCAAATGCACATTATCATCTAGTCCTGCTAGTATTACGAATGCTAATTCCTTTCCACATGTTCCTTTTTTTACCCATCCCGAGGCATCTGGAGATTGTGCCAGCTCCAGTAGACAGAGGCCAACCCTGCGAGGATCCTGAACCTCAGCTGGATTCTGCTTCGTGAGGATTTGGGTATATCAAAGCAACGCTGCCAGCCCTATGTGGACTTTGAGGACGACAACAACCTCCTAATTAATACACACACTAACATTCTACATCACACTGTAGACTGTACATAACTGCAGAAAGGACATTGTTCATATCACACTCTTCGGTGCTTAGAATAATTTATAATCACACTCTCCGGTGTCACCCAAATGAAGATGGGTTCCCTTTAGAGTCTGGTTCCTCCCAAGGTTTCTTCCTCATACCATCTAAGGGAGTTTTTCCTTGCCACATGTCTCCACAGGCTTACTCACTAGGGATGATTTTGTCTAACATCTAGGACTTTTTACACTATGTTTTTTGTTTCTTATGTTCTGTAAATCTGCTTTGAGACAATGTTCATTGTTAAAAGTGCTATACAAAAAAAAATTTAATTGAATTGAACTGAATAGAATATGAACGCAGCCAGTCCATGATTTGTACCACTCAAAGGACACATTCATGAAGATTATGAAGAAGGGAAGCATCTTCCCTTCTAACTGGTCACCAGATTTCCATGTAAGCCAGTCCTTTGCATGCAATGTTTTGACTTTGGCTCCCAGACAGTGTGGTGTAAATATATAATGGCCTTTTTTCTTGTCAAATAAGGATGTGGAGACACACTGGTGGATCAGAGAAATATAATATCTGCATTGTATTATTTATTTATTTATTTGATCTGTTTTGAAGTAGTATTATAACAAGCGATAAATTATAGAGCCATTATTTGAAATAATTATTCATCCCTTACTTGTGAATCAAGCACGTGACTTAAATACTCAAACCTAAACAAAGCACAAGTGACACCTATTAGACATAATGACAGACTGGAAACCAACAAAAAGGCAGTGGGGGTCTCTAGTGGCCAGAAAACAGTCCACAACCCTGACAGGAAACCAGTAGATACACTATATTGCCAAAAGTATTTGCTCACCTGCCTTGACTCGCATATGAACTTAAGTGACATCCCATTCCTAATCCATAGGGTTCAATATGACGTCGGTCCACCCTTTGCAGCTATAACAGCTTCAGCTCTTCTGGGAAGGCTGTCCACAAGGTTTAGGAGTGTGTTCATGGGAATTTTTGACCATTCTTCCAGAAGCGCATTTGTGAGGTCACACACTGATGTTGGACAAGAAGGCCTGGCTCTCAGTCTCCGCTCTAATTCATCCCAAAGGTGTTCTATCGGGTTGAGGTCAGGACTCTGTGCAGGCCAGTCAAGTTCATCCACACCAGACTCTGTCATCCATGTCTTTATGGACCTTGCTTTGTGCACTGGTGCACAATCATGTTGGAAGAGGAAGGGGCCAGCTCCAAACTGTTCCCACAAAGTTGGGAGCATGGAATTGTCCAAAATGTCTTGGTATGCTGAAGCATTCAGAGTTCCTTTCACTGGAACTAAGGGGCCAAGCCCAGCTCCTGAAAAACAACCCCACACCATAATCCCCCCTCCACCAAACTTTACACTTGGCATAATGCAGTCAGACAAGTACCGTTCTCCTGGCAACCGCCAAACCCAGACTCGTCCATCAGATTGCCAGATGGAGAAGCGCGATTCGTCACTCCAGAGAACGCGTCTCCACTGCTCTAGAGTCCAGTGGCGGCGTGCTTTACACCACCGCATCCGACACTTTGCATTGCACTTGGTGAGGTATGGCTTGGATGCAGCTGCTCGGCCATGGAAACCCATTCCATGAAGCTCTCTGCGCACTGTTCTTGAGCTAATCTGAAGGCCACATGAAGTTTGGAGGTCTGTAGCGATTGACTCTGCAGAAAGTTGGCAACCTCTTTGCACTATGTGCCTCAGCATCCGCTGACCCCGCTCCGTCAGTTTACGTGGCCTACCACTTCGTGGCTGAGTTGCTGTCGTTCCCAAACACTTCCACGTTTTTATAATACAGCTGACAGTTGACTGTGGAATATTTAGGAGCGAGGAAATTTCACGACTGGATTTGTTGCACAGGTGGCATCCTATCACAGTTCCACGCTGGAATTCACTGAGCTCCTGAGAGCGACCCATTCTTTCACAAATGGTTATAAAAACAGTCTGCATGCCTAGGTGCTTGACTTTATACACCTGTGGCCATGGAAGTGACTGGAACACCTGATTCTGATTATTTGGATGGGTGAGCGAATACTTTTGGCAATATAGTGTATATATACATACAGTATCTCACAGTACACCCCTCACATTGTTGTAAATATTTTATTATATCTTTTCATGTGACAACACTGAAGTAATGCCACTCTGCTACAGTGTAAAGTAGTGAGTGTACAGCCTGTATAACAGTGTAAATTTGCTGTCCCCTCAAAATAACTCAACACACAGCCATTAATGTCTAAACTGCTGGCAACAAAAGTGAGTACACCCCTAAGTGGTGTAAGAAAAATAAAATGATGAGGGCATTGAAGATCTTAACGTAGAATTTTATTGCAGCGTCGCAGTGACAAAATACATAAGGTACTTTGGGTTCATCGGAGTCAAAAAGAACGCAGGACAAATCCTGCTATAACCTTTTATACAGTGTTTCCCGTGTGTAATTTAAATGAGTTTCACTTTAAATGTAAATTAGTGTAAGAACTGAGTATTCCCCAAATGGCTGGATGATACTGTCGTCTAGCCGGATGTCCTTATATGGTCATCAAGGTCACGTATACCTTGGCTAGGTATTGTTCTAAGTGTCCCAAATGTCCCAAATGGTCGGGTGATACTAAATGGTAATCACAGTCACGTATACCCTTTGTTCAGGGACTGTTCTTGATATCTTGCTGCCGCTCCCAGACTAATAATTGATTGGATTAAGTGTTCTAAATGTTTGGTAACGCTGCTTTAAGATAATGTAAAGATACCAAATAGATAAACTGATTTGAATCAAAGATATTTCTATATGATATGTAAGCCTTTTTGGGAATGAGCTCTTTCAGATGTGTACTGTGGAGTGGAATCTGGGTTGAGGCAGTCTGTAGTTTCTTACAGTCCCCCCTTTGATGCTTTTGGCCCTGAAGCATCACAACACTTCCTTTACACAGATTACACCTCCCATTTCGGGCAGGTGCCCAGTGGCGGTGAAGCCCTGCAGTGGGTTATCCTCCTTCGGCCCTCAGAGAATCTTACCCGTCATCGAAACTTCACCTCATGCACACTGGTTATGGCTCCATTCCACTAGGCAAACTTATCATAATGTTTCTTTTTAAGAACCAAACATTTAGAACACTTAATCCAATCAATTATTAGTCTGGGAGCGGCAGCAAGACATCAAGAACCGTCCCTGAACAAAAGGTATACGTGACCGTGATTACCATTTAGTATCGCCCGACCATTTGGGACATTTGGGACACTTAGAACAATACCTAGCCAAGGTATACGTGACCGTGATTTAATATAACATTTACATCTTAGAATAAAAAAAAACACAAAAAGAACAGGAGCAAGGCTCCATAGTCCTTATGGATGGCCATACAGCAGATATTATGTTTAAAAAACAAATGATTATAAAATAATAATAATAATAATAATAATAATAATAATAATAATAATACAGTGGAACCTCGACATAAAAATCCCGTCTTCAAATTTTCTCCTTAAGAATTGCAGCTACCCCAATAGGCTTCCCCTCCCGCCCACCCCGTCAGCCTGTAACACGCAGCCCTGCCCTACCCCACCCGCTCCGAAACACAGCCCACTCCATCGCCCGCCTCCTGGCCACTGTACGACACCACCGCCCACCCTCTCCAGACCGATCAAGCGTGCCCGCCCTCCGGTGGGCCCCGCCTGTCACGCACACTACGTTCCCTGCCCCTCCACCTACCTAAACATGACCACCCCCTCCCGGCCTACCCAGTCCCGCCCAGTCTACTGCACCCTCTCACCCCGCTGAATCCACCGACCTGAACACACACCTAACTAGGAACTAGAGCTGCACGATTACTCCTTAACAAACGGCCATCACGATTCCACACCATCTTAATCCTACTTTACTACAGTTCAGCTAAATCTATTTTCATGGAAATGAGAGAAGTGTAACGAGGAGAGAGGAGCGTTCCCAAGTATCGTCTATTTTTTCGGTTTTAAACTAGATTACGCTGCATTACAAGCAATGTTTAGTCACGGTTTCTACACCAAAGGGTAACACCACCAACCTGTTTAATCACCTGAAACATTACAGACCACACTAACGTTAATAAAAGCGACGTTATTCAGCGCAGGGGAGCGTCAATAAATGACTAACTGAATGACACTAAACCGATGCTGTTACAAACACCTTCACACTGTCTTTCACATGTGAGTAAAAATTATGATTTAAAATCTATTTTGATTAAAATAATGTCTAATTTAATTTACTAAAAGGCTTAAAAATAAGATAAAATAATACAATAAACATAAAATGATTAAAACTAATAAGATAAAAATAAGATTATTATTTTATTATTCTTATTACAGATTATTAAGATGATTTTACTTTTTATAAGTAATAAATTCTATTTAAATAATTAAAATAAATTCATTAATATTAATTATTTGTGTTTTTTTAATAAATTCTATTCATTACTACAAAAGTGAAATAAGAAGCGCCTCTTCATATTACATTTTGAGGGCTTCTTCTATTTTATATGAATATCTTTATGACAAAATTGAGATTTTTATTTATTTCTCATGAAAAACCTGGTAGTCATTTGTTTATATTTGTTTAAATTTAATTAAAGCCAATAGCATTTTTTCTGTTTTGTTTACGTTTGGTCATTTAAGGTGCAGGGTTTCTAAACCACTAAAAGTTCAAAGAAATAGAAAAGCGTGATTTATATTCTAAAAAAACGTTTTATTTATTCATAAAAATATTTTTAAAATTACGATGTATTTCTCATTTGGTCCAGAATCGTGCAGCTCTACTTCACACCTAAACACCTGAAACTCAACCTACTGACCTGAACAACTGTCCACCAACCTGCTCACTGACAGACCACCTACACACACCTACTGACCTGAACAACTGTCCACCAACCTGCTCACTGACAGACCACCTACACACACATACTGACCTGCACAACTGTCCACCTACCTGCTCACTGACAGACCACCTACACACACATACTGACCTACACAACTGTCCACCTACCTGCTCACTGACAGACCACCTACACACACATACTGACCTGCACAACTGTCCACCTACCTGCTCACTGACAGACCACCTACACACACCTACTGACCTGAACAACTGTCCACCTACCTGCTCACTGACAGACCACCTACACACACCTACTGACCTGAACAACTGTCCACCTACCTGCTCACTGACAGACCACCTACACACACCTACTGACCTACACAACTGTCCACCTACCTACTCACTGACAGACCACCTACACACACCTACTAACCTGAACAACTGTCCACCTACCTGCTCACTAACAGACCACTTACACACACATACTAACCTACACACCTGCTCATCTACACACAAATACCCCACCTACACAAATATCTACCTATCTACACCCCACCTAATCATGCCTACGCAGTTGTGTATGCACGCACCCACCTACACACCCCACCTACACAAATCTCTACCCATCTACACCCCACCTACACAAATCTCTACCCATCTACACCCCACCTACACAAATCTCTACCCATCTACACCCCACCTACACAAATCTCTACCCATCTACACCCCACCTACACAAATCTCTACCCATCTACACCCCACCTACACAAATCTCTACCCATCTACACCCCACCTACACAAATCTCTACCCATCTACACCCCACCTACACAAATCTCTACCCATCTACACCCCACCTACACAAATCTCTACCCATCTACACCCCACCTACACAAATCTCTACCCATCTACACCCCACCTACACAAATCTCTACCCATCTACACCCCACCTACACAAATCTCTACCCATCTACACCCCACCTACACAAATCTCTACCCATCTACACCCCACCTACACAAATCTCTACCCATCTACACCCCACCTACACAAATCTCTACCCATCTACACCCCACCTACACAAATCTCTACCCATCTACACCCCACCTACACAAATCTCTACCCATCTACACCCCACCTACACAAATCTCTACCCATCTACACCCCACCTACACAAATCTCTACCCATCTACACCCCACCTACACAAATCTCTACCCATCTACACCCCACCTACACAAATCTCTACCCATCTACACCCCACCTACACAAATCTCTACCCATCTACACCCCACCTACACAAATCTCTACCCATCTACACCCCACCTACACAAATCTCTACCCATCTACACCCCACCTACACAAATCTCTACCCATCTACACCCCACCTACACAAATCTCTACCCATCTACACCCCACCTACACAAATCTCTACCCATCTACACCCCACCTACACAAATCTCTACCCATCTACACCCCACCTACACAAATCTCTACCCATCTACACCCCACCTACACAAATCTCTACCCATCTACACCCAACCTACACAAATCTCTACCCATCTACACCCAACCTACACAAATCTCTACCCATCTACACCCAACCTACACAAATCTCTACCCATCTACACCCAACCTACACAAATCTCTACCTATCTACACCCCACCTGTACAAATATCTCCCTAGCAGGGATAACTAGCATGCACAGGTCTGGTGAGCGGTGAGCAGAGGCCGCCGGGCTAGGTAGGCAGGCGGGGCGGGCCGGACGGGCCAGGCAGGGCCAGGGCAGACTACGTGGACAGGCAGAGCAGGGCAGGTCGGGGGGGGTTAGCCATATGGGGCAAGCTGTGTGAGCTGGGCTGAGTGGGGCAGGCTGGGTGATGCAGGCCGGGTGATGCAGGTAAGGTGAGGCAGAATAAGTGATGTGAAGTACGCTAGCTGAGGCGTGATAGGATAGGAACGGTAGGAATAAACTTACATATTAGAATTGTTTTGATTATTCTCAACAATTTTGATCTGAACTTCAGTTCTCAGTTCAAAGAACTCAATATCCAATGTCAGGTGATGTACACGTGATGTCAGGTGTAATAATAATAATGTAAATATTATAGACATCACTTTTCATAATACATAATGTTTAGTCTGTGTACTTGCCAGTGATGTTTTATAGTAAAAAAAAAAAAACCTTAACATTTATGACTGCATTAATAACTATAGCACTGATAACAAAATCTTATCAAATAAAATCTAAATGTAAAGGTGATGAGGAGAGTTTACAAACTATACTGAAACTCTAATATCACAAAATCTCCTCAGATAAAATCTAAATGAACAGTCTGTACAGGTGATGAGGAGAGTAATGGGCTTTGGTTTTGCCTGAGTGATGAACTTCATCCATCTACATCTGGAGAGCAGACCATCACGCTCACCAGGACAGAACCACAGGCCAATGGTGATTCAACATCTGGAGGACAGACCATCAGGTTCCCCAGGACAGAACCACAGGCCACTGGACATTGATGAATCATCATCTGGAGGGCTGACCATCAGGTTCCCCAGAACAGAACCACTGGCCACTGGTGAATCATCATTCATTCGTTTATCTGCCTTACGGACTCCAGTGTAGACCGACACACACACATACAGTAATTCAGTTAGTAATCCATCCTGTCTCAATGTTGCTCTGAATATGAACATCTGGAGTAAATATAAGAGTCTGAATAGAAAATGATACGAATCCTTCACTAGCTACTCGGCAGTGTAGATACCTTGCTAAGTGATTTAGAAATGTTAACAATAGTCTGTGAGGATTGTAATGTACTGTGAACTGAAGGGTTGAACTCCAGATGTTGCTCAGATTTAAAGCTGGACTCTTTCTGTTCATCAGAAGGGCTACAATGTTCTGTATTGTCTGGCAGCAGCTGGCGAAGTTTCATCAACCACTTGGGTTCTTCTGCTTTCTGCCTTCGCAGCACCTTCTCAGAGAGCTAACAAGACACAAGATTTCCCCTGGAGTCAAAGTGAGCGAGAAGAAGAGGAAGATATGTTGTGATCATGGCTGGAAGGAGCTAAAAGGACAGTGAGGTTGTGGAGTTCAGGATGTTCAGTGTGTTTTAGCTTCACTGCATGAATAACGTTCATCTTCTTCTACAGTATGAGGCACAAAAAACTCAACGTGTTTTCTCATCACCTTCGTTGCAATAATCTTCACTGAACTTCTACAAATCTGCACAACAGCAGAACTTTATAGAACAGGACTCTCCAACCTGTTTTCCGTTAAGACCTACTTTGACTAAATGGATAATGTTTTCATTTAGATCATTAAATTAGAGTTTTAAACACTTGTCAGTTTGAAGACAAAAAAAATCTCTCTTAACTCAGTCTGAAAGTGTGAACCGTCTCCAAAGTAGAAACATGTCCTAACACGCCCTCAGTCACATGTCCTAACACGCCCTCAGTCACATGACGTCAGTCACACGCCCTCAGTCACATGACCTCAGTCACATGCCCTAACACGCCCTCAGTCACATGTCCTAACACGCCCTCAGTCACATGTCCTAACACGCCCTCAGTCACATGACGTCAGTCACACGCCCTCAGTCACATGTCCTAACACGCCCTCAGTCACATGACGTCAGTCACACGCAGTCAGTCACATGACCTCAGTCACAGCTGGTAAATAACACCTGAATAGCAGTGAATAAACCCCTAACTAGACACTAATAATCAATTAAGTAATTATTAACTAATAATCGCTGCTATTAAAACTGATCAGAACTAAAGGTTGTGAAGTCTAAATGTACAAACTACAACAACATGACAGAAGTACACCCAATCAATACAGGAGCTTTCTGAACTAATAGATTTGATCAGATCATTAATCTCCAGCTTTTTTGGACAAACTCTTGCTAAAGGTCATGCATGTGCACACCGGACACGGCACGTACTTTTGCAGCTCACGGTCGTGCTCGTGCCGCTGTCCGGTCAGTAACCCCTCTGTCAGAAATACACCGTCTTTCTCATGGCATATGCAGGACTAAAACCCTACATGGGGAGCAGAAGCACGGTCTTGGTGCCGGACGAGAATCAGGGATCGATCCACTAACATTAGTGTCTGTCACAGTATCTTTAGGAAGCAGAAATCTGTACATTTCTAGTGCACAAGGCGCAGACTCTGCTACTAGCTCGTGTGTAGCTAGCCTGAACTAGCTAATGTTAGCTAAATTAGTATTAGGGAGAAACTACGTGTTAAAAGGACGATAATAAAAAAGGAGAACTAGAACAAAAACCTTAACGTGTTTTCTCATCACCTTTGTTGCCATCATCTTCACTTTTAAACACTTGTCAGTTTGAAGACAAAAAATCTCTCTTACCTCAGTCTGAAAGTGTGAACCGTCTCCAAAGTAGAAATGATCAACCCTTCAGCAGTTCCACGTCACTGTTCTGATTCTGTAACGTCAGAACATTTCCATGGTAACCAGGGGCGTGGCTAGGGCTAATCCTTATCAATAGGTCTCGAGACCGGAAAGAGTTTAATCCAGCCCTGAATGTTTTATATAGCGTCAAATCCGCACCATAAATATCGTACTCGTAAAAATAAATAAAACACGTGAATCACAAGGATGCTAGTTTGTTCTTTCCAGCATGCTAGTGTTTGTTATTCCAAAAATCACGCGTAGAATTTTATGCAGAATAGGGGGCGGGATAAAAGTCCCCATTGGTCCACTGCTCAACCTACTGCCCTATCACAGCCTATCAGTAAAGTGACG
The DNA here is from genome assembly GCF_019097595.1 of Hemibagrus wyckioides. Taxonomy (NCBI): domain Eukaryota; kingdom Metazoa; phylum Chordata; class Actinopteri; order Siluriformes; family Bagridae; genus Hemibagrus; species Hemibagrus wyckioides. The sequence goes on along the minus strand of NW_026690790.1, from coordinate 139,689 downwards.
TCACTGACGCGCTACTCTGCCGGTTAGTGTTTGAACCTGTCTTAATCAAGTGAGAAGATTTAATTAATCCGTTTCTTAAATGTGTGTCTATTGTAGTATCGTGTCAAACTTCCTGTTATTATGCTAAAGAGTATTTTAATGAACTGGACAAGTGTATCATTGTACAATCATTAGCATCATAGCATAACATTATTGTTGCTCAAACAGTAGAGTAGTGCGCTAACAGCACTAAGCTCATGTGTTCAGTTTCATCATGATGAAATGTAGAGCTTTAAAGTAATGTCATTCACTTTGTGTTTACTCTGATCTCTGTATTAACCCAGACTCTTAATCAGAGTCCTGTATCACCATGTCCACAGGTTCAGGTCAGCCAGATACAGGGTCAGATACAGGCTCAGATCAGACAGATACAGCGTCAGATACAGGCTCAGGTCAGTCAGATACAGCATCAGATACACGCTCAGGTCAGTCAGATACAGGCTCAGATACAGGGTCAGGTCAGTCAGATACAGGGTCAGGGGCTGCAGGATCAGAGACGGACACATGCACTAATCAGGACATGGCCATTACAGAAACCAGGAAAGATAAAAGCTTTAGTCTGAATGTTCAGGGCTGCCATTACAGCAGTGTTCTTGCTTATACAAGATCTACATGTTTGATATATAAAATACAGTTGTTGGCTTGTTTTTTTTGCATAATGTTTTTAAAGTATTTGACTCTGCACTTCTGTTTCTGCCCATTGCAGTAGTTTTATCATTTATAATAAGTTTTTTTAAGTTTTTGTAATTCTGTGTCAAGGGCTGTTACTGCTAGTTCTGTCCTATGTTGAAAAAAAGAAAGAAATAAAATAAAGTTTTATTAAAGCGGTGAGTGTTACTGTTTCATATTAAGGCCAGAGAGAGAGAGAGCTGTTTATTCATATTAACAATGGCTTCTTGTCAGAGTCAAGCTCAAAACAACTCTTTAAATTAGAAATGATTTCTAGACTCTTTATTTATGTCTGTGTGTTAGAGACAGATCAACATCATTATGGAGTTGCATGCCACCATAAAAGCTGCAGAAGGATTTAGGGTTAAATGCATTGCAAAATGATGCTATAAACGTAATTAAAACATATTTTTTCCACAATTTGCTGCACATAGTTTAAAACTAATAAATACAGATCTCTTCCAAAGTCTCAGGATGGGGAGTTTGGGTCAGTGTGTGTCCTAAACTGTGCCTGTGGTCACAGCATCCACTCAGTCTCTGTAAGCACAACCCCAGCACTCTGCTCCTCTAGAAAGCACCATGTCCTCCACACCTACACAAAACAACTGGGGTCATTTAACAACCATTTTAGACATATTATACCTGATTCCTTGGACAATAAGGGCATCTAACTAACGTATACATTGATATGGATTACATGTAGCTGTGTGGAATCGCCCATCTTCTCACTTGCTTAAGACTAGCGATGTGTCGTTCATTTTGAACGAATCTTTCCCATGACTCGAGAACATCGAGTCGTCTCGGGGAGTGATTTGTTCATTTTGTGTTCACCGCGCATGCGCAACATCGCATAAGATCAGTAAACAGAAAAGATTAGTTCACCTTTCGAGTCTTCGGGTTCGAGTCTTTCGTTTTTGTACCGTGACATGACCGCTTTATTGGATACAGAAATGAGTTCATTCTCAACCGTCCTTACAGTTTTTTTACTTTTACTTTCATGTGATGCATTATAGCTTTTTATTTCCTACAGACTATAAATGTGTGAATATCTGTCATTATGGTTCTTTTCCATAACACTAAATGTTTTAATAAAGAGTTGGTTAATGCTTTAAACTTCATTAGGGAAAATCATTCTTTCTTTCTTTCTTTCTTTCTTTCTTTCTTTCTTTCTTTCTTTCTTTCTTTCTCTTGTTTATCTACTTACTTTTTATTTTATTTTATTCATCAACTTACTGTTTATTTATTCTTTGTATTATTTATCTGAATAAACATCAGCTAACCCTGCAGTGTAGAAAATAGAAATGTATAAATTCATGCATAAATCTGAGTGTTGTTTTTAATCCATATGCAGTTATTTAATAATATAGATTGCCTGTGTAACCTACACCTTTGTAACATAGCATATTATAACAATGTACAGACTCTTGAATTGTTGTTTATTGTTTATTTTTATTCATAAAGATTTATAGCAAAGGAAATAACTATCCCAAAATGAATTTAAATAAAATCAGTGAAAACTCAAGCAAACTATAACGCCACAGAGCCTAATAGTCATTACCATTTAACTTTTGCAATATAAAGCCTAAAACAATATTGAACAACAAATTGGGCTTTTAAATTATTTAGAGATTGTCTGTGTAACATACACACTCTTGAATTATTACAAAACTGGAAGCTTGGAAAACTGGAAATTGAAGCTTTTCTGCTGCTGTCCCAGGTGGTAAATTCATGTCACAGCCAATTTAAATTTATTAAAACGTTTGTCAGGAACGGGGTTCGAATCCCACTCAGTGCAAATGAATGAAATTTTTTAACTGAGTGAAAATTGCTGCAATGCTACAAAAAAATGCTGCATACGGCTTTGTGAACTATAAGCACAAAGACAGCATGCAGTTCATGAAAGAGTTTATGTAAACACACATTTATGAATAATATATAATGAATTCTGTAAATAGAGACACAACAACAAAGAAATCAGTGTTTATCAATCAATTTATTTATTTGACATTTTTAACACTAAAGAGCAATCGAAACAAAAGTCACAAAAAATGTGAAAAAACACACACCAGAGACTGCACACACACATATATACATATTATTGCAAACTTTAAACACTAATTAATTTAATACACATTAAAATAAAGACAAAATATATACAAAATATATCTAAAAATAAATACAAATTCTATCTGAAAATATATAGAAAAGTCTGTGTGTACACTACCAGTCAAAAGTTTGGACACACCTTTTAATTCAATGTTTTTTGTTTAGGGATTTATTTTCTACATCCTAGAACAATACTGGAGATTTCAAAACTATGAAATAACACACATGGACTTAAGTAATCCATATGTAACAACAACAAAAAACAGTCAGTTGTTATTTTAAGACACGAAGGTCAGGTGTTCTGGAATAGTTCTTGCAAGAACAGTATTGTCAAGTGCATTTGCAAAACCCGTCAAGCACCATGATGAAACTGGCTCACATGAAGACCATCCCAGTAAAGCAAGACCAAAACTTACCTCTGCTGCAGAGGAGAAGTTCATTTAGAGTTACCAGCCTCAGAAATCACCAATTAACAGCACCTCAGATTAGAGCCGTTATGAAGGCTTTACAGAGCATCAGTAGCAGACATGTCTCAATAGCAACTGTTCAAAGGACATTATTGTGGATTTCGGCCACCTTCAGCATTGTTTTACAATGTAGAAAGAAATAAACATCAAGAAAGACCATGGAATTAGAAGGAGTGTCCAAACTTTTGACTGGTAGTGTATATGTGGACTGTTCGGACCCTGCTTTAGTTCCATCTTACAAAACCTACACGGGCGTCCGACATGGTCAAAAGTCAAAGAAGCTTTATTACCATATATAGCTGATGCAGTACACGGTGAAATGAAACAACGTTCCTCCTGAACCAGAGGTCCTATACTACAAGTATACAACTATACTACAAGGTGCATTCTTTAGAAACTAAACATACAACATAAGTGCACAGGATGACAAGACAAGACAGTGCAGACAAACAAGACACATAACGCTGACGCAAAAGAATAGTGTTTGACCGTGAGTGCAAAGAGATACAAATATTAAAGTGACGTCGTGGTTGTGTGGGTCTGAATGCTTCAGTACCTCTTTCCGGATGGCAGAAGGGTGAAGAGTGTGTGTGAGGGGTGTGTGGGGTCGTCCACAATGCTGTTTGCTTTACGGATGCAGCATGTGGAGTACATGTCCATAATAGAGGGAAGAGAGACGCTGATGATCTTCTCAGCTGATGGTGAGCTTCAGGCCTCTTACGTTTCTGCAGTCTTTTCTCCTCCACCTGTTGCTTGGTAGATGCAAGTTCTCTCTGAAAGAACTCAGGTGGTATGGAGAGGGCAGCAGAAGGCACTGCAAGATACGAAATCTTGTCAGGCATTTGTGTATAAGAATATAAAAGGTTTTAAATACTCCATTCTTACATTACCTTTTACTTTTAACTTTAGTGATTAATGCACAACAGATGAGATGAGATGAGATGAGATGAGATGAGATGAGATGAGATGAGATGAGATGAGATTATTTGTGTGTATTATGATGACAGGCTTTTCCCTTCAGGGGTCGCCACAGCCAATCATCTCTCTCCACCTATCCCTATCTTCTGCATCCCCAACACTTGCACCCACTAGCTTCATATCCTCATTTATTACATCCATATACCTCCTCTTTGGCCTTCCTCTTTTCCTCCTGCCTGGCAGCTCCATGTCCAACATTCTCCTACCAATATACTCACTCTCCCTCCTCTGAACATGTCCAAACCATCTTAATCTGTCCTCACTAACTTTGTCCCCCAAACCTCCAACATGAGCTGTCCCTCTGATGTACTCATTCCTAATCCTGTCCAACCTGGTCACTCCCAAAGAGAACCTCAACATCTTCAGCTCTGCTACCTCCAGCTCTGACTCCTGTCTCTGTCTCAGTGATACTGTCTCTAAACCATACAGCATGGCCGGTCTCACCACTGTCCTCTACACCTTCCCCTTGATTCTTGCTGAAATTTTTCTATCACACAGAACTCCCGACACCTTTCTCCACCCATTCCAACCTGCCTGCACTCGCTTCTTTACCTCTATCCCACACTCTCCATTACTCTGGACTGTTGACCCCAAGTACCTAAACTCCTGTACCTTCTTCACCTCTTCACCCTGTAATCTTACTGTTCCACTTCCCTCCCTTTCATTCACACACATGTACTCAGTCTTACTACGACCAAGTTTCATTCCTCTTCTCTCCAGCGCAAACCTCCACCTCTCCAGGTTTTCCTCCACCTGCTCCCTGCTCTCACTAGAGATCACAATGTCATCTGCAAACATCATTGTCCAAGGAGACTCCCGTCTGACCTCCTCTGATAACTGGTCCATCACCATAGCAAACAGGAAGGGGCTCAGAGCCGATCCCTGATGCAGTCCCACCTCCACTTTGAAATCCTCTGTCTGCCCTACAGCACACCTCACCACTGTCCTGCTCCTCTCATACATGTCCTGCACCACTCTGACATACTTCTCTGCTACTCCTGACTTCCTCATACAGTACCACAGCTCTTCTCTTGGCACCCTGTCATACGCTTTCTCCAAGTCTACAAACACACAGTGCAACTCTCTCTGACCATCCCTATACTTCTCCATCAACATTCTCAGAGCAAAAATTGCATCTGTTGTGCTCTTTCTGGGCATGAAGCCATACTGCTGCTCACAAATTTCCACTACCTTCCTTAACCTAGATTCCACTACTCTTTCCCATAGCTTCATTGTATGGCTCATCAACTTTATCCCCCTATAGTTGCTGCAACTCTGCACGTCACCCTTAATCTTAAAGATCGGCACTAATACACAAATAACTTTCTGAGGCTGTGGCATTTAAGCAGCCCAGCAGGCCCAATGTGCCATAAAAACATTTCCCACACCGTTGCACCACCTCCACCAGCCTGGACTGTTTTAAATAGTAGATTATAGAAATGATTTTAAACCTCTCTTTTCTCTCTCTTGAAGTGAACATGATTGCATGTAGCCAGTTCACCTGATTGCATGTTTTGGGGAGCAGGGAGGAGGAAGAAACTGACACAAACATGATCATGTAGATCATGTAGAATGGGATTACATTTTTTTATGTGCTACAGAAATTTGGTTTTGGCAACACATTCATTTCCTGGATTAAAATTTTATATTCCTTCCCAGTCTCCTCAGTTTGGACAAATGGAGTATCTTCCTCTTATTTCCCCTTGAAACGTGGCACAAGACAGGGCTGCCCACTTTCACCTTTGCTTTTTGCATTGGTAATTGAACCCTTAGCAATTGCCATTCATACTGAACAATTGGGAGAGCTGGTACAGTTCACAAAATCTCAGAATGATTTTGCTCGCTGGTCAGCTCTCCCCATTTCTCTGGCTGATCGTTTAAACTCAGTAAAGATGAACATTTTGCCTAGATTTCTGTATTTATTTTAGTGTGTTCCAATTTTTATATCTAAAACTTTCTTTAAGACTTTAAAACAACACATCTCATCTTTTATTTGGAACAAATGACCAGCCAGAATCTGCGGGGAAATACTTTTAAAACCAAATTGCCATCTCATGTTTTCCTAACAGTAATTCCATTGTCCGGCAATTATTTGTACAGTTGTTAATTATATCTACATTGATAATATTTTTCCTAGCTTTTCTAACACAAAAATTCCCCTTTCCGTTCATGTTTTCAGATATTTTCAGTTCCAAAACTTTGTTAAAAACTAATTTCCCAACTTTTCGAATCTTCCACAAAAAATCCCATCTAGATCAAATTCTTGAAGTACCTTTAGATAAAGGTTGTTTCCAACACATTAACATATATTTTGCACTTAAAAAAAAAAAAGTACTTGAGTACTTTTTACAGCGGATCAAATTGACCCGAAGATAACAGGAGGGTTAAATGATTGGAGTTTTTAGAGAAACAATAATCAGACAGAGGTCATTCTTAAAAAAGAGAGATTTGATTTGAAACCTGAACTGTTATCAAGACCATGCTGAACACCTTCTGACCAATCCAAATCAAGTATAAATTTTAATGTCAATACTGCACATAATTATCAAATAAAAGTCTATCCAGCTGTTATGCAAAAGTCTGTAATAATGTTTCTCTTAAGCGTTTTAATTAAAATCCATATTTTGGTGTAATTTATACACATTGATTTGTCCATCATGACTTTTGGAGGCTTTATTATGTCCATTTTATAATGAAACAGCAAAAGACTTTGAAAATCATCTGTCATTTTCTGATCATGTTAAATATCAACACAACTAGACTGAAATATACAGGTAAGATATCTACTGGTTTCCTGTCAGGGTTGTGACTTTTTCTGGCCACTAGAGACCCCCACTGCCTTTTTGTTGGTTTCCAGTCTCTGTCATTATGTCTAATAGGTGTCACCTGTGCTTTGTTTAGGTTTGTGTATTTAAGTACAGAGTAATGAGAGTGTTTCTGCATGAGTGTGTGATGTACAGAGCAGTATGGCATCCTTGGCTTATGGCTGCATGTAGACATACAGTAGGGTCTGATTTTTTTTTTTTTTTTTTTTTTAAAAAAGATTCTCCAAAGAAGAGTTGACCAAATTTTCTCTACAGTGATGTGAAAGACTCCTTGCCAGTTATTATTTATGCTTGATTGCAGTTGTTGCTGCTGAAGGTGGCATAGCCAGTTATTAGTGTGGGGGAAATTACTTTTTTACATAGGCAAACCAGGCAGGTTTGGACAGCTTTTTTCCCTTAATAAATGATGTAATTTAAAAACTGCATTTTGTATTTACTTGGGTTATCCTTGTATAAAAAATAATTTGCTTGATGAGCTGAATTATTTAAGTGTGACAAATGTGGAAAAAAAAATTAGGAAGGAGCAAATTATGGTTCATTGTGACCACCTGCTGAAACAGCCCTGAGCCGTCATCCACTGACACCTTTCTATCAGAACCAGCATTAACTTCAGCAAGGTGAGCAACAGTAGCTTGTCTTTGGGATCAGATCAGATGGGCCAGCCTTCGCTCCTCATGTGCATCAATGAGCCTTGGCTGCCCATGACCCTGTCGGTTCCCCACTGTTCCTTCCTTGGACCACTTTAGATACTGACCACTGCAGACCTGGAACACCCCCACAAGAGCTGCGGTTTTGGGGATTCTCTGATCCAGTTGTTTAGCTGTCACAATTTGGCCCTTGTCAAGTCGCCCAAATGCGTACACTCGCCCATTTTTCTGCATCTAACACATCAACTTTGAGGACAAAATGTTCACTTACTGTCTAATATATATCCCACCCACAAAGAGGTGCCATGATAAGATAATCAGTTCAGATAATTATTCACTTCATCTGTCATATATATATATATATAGGGATCTAGTGGAGACCACACCTCTATGGAGCAGGGCTGCAGGGCAGATTTGGCAGCAAAAGGGGGACCAACACAATATTAGGCAAGTGGTCATAATGTTATGGCATATATCAGTTTATGTATATATATATATACACTTTACTATTCAAAACTCAATGTGTGCATGTGTAAAAATAAAAACAAGAAAAAAAGCTCAGACATTTAGAAACAGACCTTTTTTATTTATATATCTATTCGTCAGTATGAGTGAGGGGAATCACGGAGGTCTGCGCATGCGCTTGTCACGCTGCAGCGTCACGTGATCTAGTTTCTGTGGAGTGTTTACTTTTAAATCCTAAAGTGTTGCGGTTCTGAAGGTCGCAAGATTTGGATTATCTTTTGGCATTTTTGCTTCACACCTTTCGGATTTCTCTTTACTCCACTACTGGATTTGACTCCTACACCGACTCTACAGCGCAGCGATGATGAACTTCGGGGGAGGAGCCGAGCCTCAGCACCAGGATGTGGATCCCGAGCCCGGATGGAGCGGACTGTACGACCCCTGGAACGGTGAGTTACTGAGTTTCCTCTTTTTCACTTAAGTATAAAGTCTTTTAAACACCGCCTTATTACAAAAAACCGCAATCAGGAATATCGTTTTATATGATTAGATGGTTTGAGAAATTCTGTTCGGCTAATCTTTATTTGGCTAATCGTTTTACGGACACGATCAGTATGCTAAAGCTAGCGGACAAAGCGGCAGACTCCAGTGAAACGAGCAGGGAAGAAGAAAACAGTGTTCATGTTTTCAGATATGTTAACATCAGCTTTTCATAAAAGTCCCAATGTTTATTTAACGTTTGCTAAAGTTTACTAAGTCAAGCCGAGGAGAGTTAGCAAAGATTAGCTAGACGGCTAGTTAGCATGTAGCTAAGTAATTGTTTTTCAGTGTTCATAGTTTGTTTTTTTGATGGAGTGAATAGAATGAGTTAAAATGCTTATAATAACATGAAGTAACATATTATTTTAAGGATTTTTCATTGTCCGTGTTTGTCGAGTTGTTAAAGCGGAGAGAGAAAGGGGCTGTGAGGAAAGGCAGCTAGCTGAACAAAACCAATCGGTACAAATAAATGGAGCTAGTGTGGCAATGTAGAGTGCAGCTTAGGCAAAAATATCAAGCTGTTTGTTTCAGTTCTGTTCAGCAAGGCTTTGTTTCTAGCTGTCGTGAATAAAATAGTTAGGAGTAGTGTAATTTATGATAAAGGGCGAATTTTTGAGAGGAGACACGATATTTTTAAGCATTGAAATAAATGCCCAGTGTGACTAACAGTGAAGCCGTGATACTGGAAGAGCCCTGTATAACACCTATAAATGCAGCTTAAATGTAAATACTGAGTTTTTAATGCACTTTTACAGGAAGATTACAGTAATATAACGTGTGTAAATACTTCTTGTTTTGATAGTGAGGCTTTCCTGCTTTATAAAACATACACAGTGCTATTAAAATGAGGGTTTCTGCTTTCTTTTATGAGATGTTAATAGATGTGTTGCATTGTCTGTTCATCTTCTTTGACACAGGGAGTCGGAGGGAGACGTTTGTGTTTCCGCAAGATGAGCTCAACTACAACAGAGAGCTCAGCGATTACGAGGACGATGACAGCCGGCCTGCTCAGCAGAATGAAGCTGGAGATGGTGGTGAATATGAGGTTTCGACGAGGAACCCGTCCATTGATAGAAGTCCATCCCCACCGATGAGAGGCCTCTCTCCTATATGGACCCCACCCCCTGTGAGGACCCCATCCCCTGTGAGGAGCCCATCCCCTGTCAGGACCCCATCCCCTGTGAGGAGCCCATCCCCTGTCAGGACCCCATCCCCTGTGAGGAGCCCATCCCTTGTCAGGACCCCACCCCCTGTGAGGAGCCCATCCCCTGTCAGGACCCCACCCCCTGTGAGGAGCCCATCCCCTGTCAGGATCCCACCCCCTGTGAGGAGCCCATCCTCTGTGAGGAGACCATCCCCTCTCAGGACCCCATCCCTTGTCAGGACCTTACCCTTGACAAGATATCATTTGCTGCCTTATTATGAAATCAGCCTCAACAACATTGTGGATGATAGGGGCTATGTTCCTGCTACAATGATGACTCCTTTCCGACGCCGGGGCATAAGGAGGAGGCGGGACGAAGAGGATGGCTATCAAGAAGCCCCTCTGAGGAGACGGCAGCGTGTGGAACCTGATGGGGATGTGGATTTCATCGGGAGGGATGTCCTAGTCCCCAGTAGGTTTGTGAGGTTTTATGTGAGTGAGATGTAACTTTAAAAAGCTCAGTCTTCACCTCATATTCATCACCTCGTATTCATGATGTAAGGTATGTATCTGTGGTAAGTATGTGTGGTAAGTATTTCACCCCTAGATTTCAGCATTAGTCTTATCCCTAGTATAATCTATAAATGTAAACCATTTTAATGATATAACTGTGGCATCATTGAAGTAGTCATGGCATCTAGTTAAAATAAAATGTCTGCTGGTTTTTGTATTTTTCATATGTATTTTGATTTTGTTAAATGTTTAGAATTTTTAGATTATTAATGTTGTTTTTTTATTGTTCTGTTGTTTTGGTGTTTGGTGTTTATTGGTGTTAAATTTGGTGTTAAATTATGCATTGCTGTAAATATGTAAATATTACATTTTTAAGATTAAGATTTTTTTAAGTTATACAAATGTAGTGTACTCCCACCCCCCAAACCCCCCTCTCTTCCCCTTCTAAACCCCCTAAACACCCCCACCAGCAAGTTTAGAGATTATTAAGATATTTATACCACAGCGATTTGTTTGTTTTATTTATTAAACATTAATGTTAAATAAGCATTTCATAAAAAATTGTCACAACACTTTATTAAACGATAATCAGTTTTTAAATTCATTCATAGTCTCTGATTATGTCTGGCATACACGTCCCTGTGAATGCACTTTTATTATGGAAATAATTTATATTAATCTTAACATATAATAAATGCTGCTAAAATAATGCTAAGTAAGGAATCGTACTAAAATATTTTAAAATTATGCACACCTTATTTCAATTAGATTCGGGCATTTCGTTGTGGTATAAATATATTATCTGTAATAAGTTTATAGTTCATCATTGCTTGTAAATAGTTCTAAATAGTTAATAAATTTATTTGTTCAGTACTCGTGTCTCAAGTGTCTTCTTTTTTTTTTATAACACATCATAAGCATTTCTCATTTATTTCTCATATAATTACACTGTAGAAATTCTCCCTCAGCTGGAACCTTGGTGTTCAGAAGTAATTACACTGTTTTCCTCTCACAAGCAAATACTTTCTAGCCAACAGTCTAAACCTGTTAAATCTGTATAACTAATGATCTGGTGTTGTTGTAATGTCAAATAAACTGATAACAAGTGAAGCACAAGATATGATTTTAATTGTACATGTTCAAGTTAATTCACAAAGGTGATCAAGTGATTAGTTCATAGATGAGACTTAGGAACTAACGCACCATGAGGAAGAAACTTCAGAGTTCAAAGCAGCATCAGCTCTAAATATGGAGGAAAAGCTGTCAGAGAGATGCTGTGGTCAGATAGACACCAAGTTTGCATTTCCTTACAACTCTTAATAATTATCCACAACACTTCTTTTTTTCTTTCACACAGATTTTGTTTTACATTATGCGTTATTTTTATTTTAGATTATGCATTATTAAAAACAAACTGGTCCATCTGTGGTGAAAAACACTGGTAGCTGTGGTTGCTAGAACTTTCCAAAAATGATTGTTACTGTTTATATATATATATATATATATATCAGTATATCACTCATGGGATCAATAAAGTCTATCTATCTATCTATCTATCTATCTATCTATCTATCTATCTATCTATCTATCTATCTATCGTGTTTCTATTCTATTGTATCATTATTCTTTTATTATTATAAAAGTTCAATAAACAGGTTCAGCAAAAGAAAAAAAAAACAGAAAATGACTGAAATAAAGGAATGAAAGTTACATAGTGTTATTGGAATCTCCTTCAGTATATGTTAAACATTCTCCTTACAGAAAGTTTCAGCATTACAGTAGTTCTATGTATTCAGTATTTCTTTACATCACTGCATTTAAAAAGTATAAATTTTAATGTCAATACTGCACATAATTCTCAAATAAAAGTCTATCCAGCTGTTATGCAGAAGTCTGTAATAATGTTTCTCTTAAGCGTTTTAATATTTTGGTTTGATTTATACACATGGGTTTGTACATCATGACTATTGGACGCTTTATTATGTCCATTTTATGATGAAACAGCAAAAGACTGAAAATCATCTGTCATTTTCTGATCATGATAAATATCAACACAACTAGACTGAAATATACAGGTAAGATATCTACTGGTTTCCTGTCAGGGTTGTGGACTGTTTTTTGGCCACTAGAGACCCCCACTGCCTTTTTGTTGGTTTCCAGTCTGTCATTATGTCTAATAGGTGTCACCTGTGCTTTGTTTAGGTTTGTGTATTTAAGTCACGTGCTTGATTCACAAGTAAGGGATGAATAATTATTTCAAATAATGGCTCTATAATTTATCGCTTGTTATAATACTGCTTCAAAACAGATCAAACAAATAAATAAATAATACAATGCAGATATTATATTTCTCTGATCCACCAGTGTGTCTCCACATCCTTATTTGACAAGAAAAAAGGCCATTATATATTTACACCACACTGTCTGCGAGCCAAAGTCAAAACATTGCATGCAAAGGACTGGCTTACATGGAAATCTGGTGACCAGCTAGAAGGGAAGATGCTTCCCTTCTTCATAATCTTCATGAATGTGTCCTTTGAGTGGTACAAATCATGGACTGGCTGCGTTCATATTCTATTCAGTTCAATTCAATTCATTTTTTTTGTATAGCACTTTTAACAATGAACATTGTCTCAAAGCAGATTTATAGAACATAAGAAACAAAAAACATAGTGTAAAAAGTCCTAGATGTTAGACAAAATCATCCCTAGTGAGTAAGACTGTGAAGACATGTGGCAAGGAAAAACTCCCTTAGATGGTATGAGGAAGAAACCTTGGGAGGAACCAGACTCTAAAGGGAACCCATCCTCATTTGGGTGACACCGGAGAGTGTGATTATAAATTATTCTAATCACCGAAGAGTGTGATATGAACAATGTCCTTTCTGCAGTTATGTACAGTCTACAGTGTGATGTAGAATGTTAGTGTGTATTAATTAGGAGGTTGTTGTCGTCCTCAAAGTCCACATAGGGCTGGCAGCATTGCTTTGATATACCCAAATCCTCACGAAGCAGAATCCAGCTGAGGTTGGTCCATCTCTGGATGCCTCAGGATCCTCGCAGGGTTGGCCTCTGTCTACTGGAGCTGGCACAATCTCCAGATGCCTCGGGATGGGTAAAAAAAGGAACAGGTGGAAAGGAATTAGCATTCGTAATATTAGCAGGACTAGATGATAATGTACATTTGATCAGATGTACTGGAGTACAAGGTTATTGGGTGTGTTATGTGTATGCCAGGCTAAAGAGATATGTCTTTAATCTACTTTTAAATTGGGAGAATGTGTCTGAGCCCCAAACACTGTCAGGAAGACTACTTCTGATTGTAGCATGTCAGAAGACTGGTTAGATACGTGGGAGCTAAACCATTTAGAGCCTTGTATGTAAGTAGTGCTAGTTTGTAATCAATTCTAGACTTAACAGGTAGCCAGTGCAGGGATAATAATATTGGGGTTTTATGATCATATTTTCTTGATCTGGTAAGAACTCTGGCAGCTGCATTCTTCAAACTTGTTTATTGAAGATGCAGGACAACCACCTAGTAATGCATTACAATAGTCCAGTCTGGAGGTCATGAATGCATGAACTAGCTTTTCTGCATCAGATACAGACAAAATGTTCCTAAGCTTGACAATATTTCTAAGGTGGAAGGCTGTTTTAGTAATAGTGGAAATATGATTTTCAAAGGACAAGTTGCTGTCTAATATTACGCCCAGGTCTCTCACTGCTGAGCTAGCCATAACAGTACATCCTTCTAAATGCAAGCTAAATTCTAATGGAGGGTAATGTAACTTCAAACAGGCTTCTTCAAGGTGAGTTGTTTTATTATGGTTTGACATAATAGGCTTGCTTAGTCATATCCATGGTCTCTGCTATTTGTGTCCCTAAATTAGTGTTAGAGTGAATGAGTACAAAGGTTACTGTGAAGACAGAAGAGAGAAAGGAGAAATGTGAAAAGAACTCCGCACAAATCACATGCTTACTCTCCCCATCTGGGAAGCATCCAATCTTGAATGGGAAAAAACATGTATTGTGGAGCTGCATCTGTAATATGTATATAAAATGGGACATTGATATATTGTAGAAAGTATTCAAAACCGTTCGTTTCCTTGTTTTTTAATAGGTTACACCCTTATTCTGAAATTAAATAAATTCTCCAAAAAACACCATAACAAAAAGTATAGTTTTTCACATACTGTATGAGTGTAACTTATAAGTATATGTTTTATAACTGTTTCACATTTCTCTTCATTCCTCCTCCCAGTCCCTGCTATGTACAAACATCCCACTGTGTTATTAGGGGTCACAACCGGCCAGATGATGAGCAGTGCCTTGTTTCCTCCAGAGGTATGAATATCAGTACCTATAAATGTCATCTACACCTCTATTAGTTCATTAGTAGCTGCTGAGAATATGCTCCTTGTAAGGTTGTGACTGAAATGTTGTGCAGTCTGTGTCTTATTATTTTGCATGTTTATATTTGCAGCCTGGCTAGCTAAGCATTTAACTCACTGGTTCGTGTGAGTTTTCCTTCACATCAGGACAATTGTATATAAAGACAAATAGGGTTATGACCAACTGATCCATTTTAATTTTTATAGAACTAAATGCAAAATGTTTACTATTTTTTTAAACTGGTTGCCTACAAGCTATCTTCATTATATATATCATATATCAACAACATCATATATTCAAATCATCTTTGAAGGTCCCTGTGACTTAAATACACAAACCTAAACAAAGCACAGGGGACACCTATTAGACATAATGACAGAGACTGGAAACCAACAAAAAGGCAGTGGGGGCCTCTAGTGGCCAGAAAACAGTCCACAACCCTGACAGGAAACCAGTAGATAGCAGTTTATATTCATTTTTCATTATAAAATGGACATAATAAAGCGTCCAAAAGTCATGATGGACAAATCAATGTGTATAAATTACACCACAATATGGATTTTAATTAAAACGCTTAAGAGAAACATTATTACAGATTTTTGCATAACAGCTGGATAGACTTTTATTTGATAATTATGTGCAGTATTGACATTAAAATTTATACTTGATTTGGATTGGTCAGAAGGTGTTCAGCATGGCCCTGATAACAGTTCAGGTTTCAAATCAAATCTCTCTTTTTTAAGAATGTCTTCTTTCTGATTATTGTTTCTCTAAAAACAGTTAAATCAAAGTATTTGGCAAACTCCAATCATTTAACCCTCCTGTTATCTTTGGGTCAATTTGACCCGCTGTAAAAAGTACTCAAAAATGAGGTCTAATTTTATATAAATGAGATTTATAATACCAAATATTAAAAAAAAGTGCAAAATATATGTTAATGTGTTGGAAACAACCTTTATCTGAAAGTACTTCAAGAATTTGATCTAGATGGGATTTTTGTGGAAGATCCGAAAAGTTGGGAAATGAGTTTTGGAACTGAAAATATCTAAAAACATGAATGGAAGGGGGAATTTTTGTGTTAGAAAAGCTAGGAAAAATATTATCAATGTAGATATCATTGACAACTGTAGAAATAATTGCTGGACAATGGAATTACTGTTAGGAAAACGTGAGATGGCAGTAAGAGGACCACACAGTAGTGCAGCTGGTCAGGATGGTGAGACTGGGGAGCAAGAACCCTCTTCAACACTGACTCAATCTGGGACCCAATCACAGAGTCCAAAATGACTCTGAAACCAGAACAGTGTAGATTGTATATTTGTCACCCAGTTGTAAAATAAGAAATTTTGAAGGGCAGTTTGGTTTTTAAAGTATTTCCCTGGGGATTCTGGCTGGTCATTTGTTCCAAATAAAAGATGAGATGTGTTGGTTTGAAGTCTTAAAGAAAGTTTTAGATATAAAAATTGGAACACACTGAAATAAATACAGAAATCTAGGCAAAATGTTCATCTTTACTGAGTTTAAACAACCAGCCAGAGAAATGGGGAGAGCTGACCAGCGAGCAAAATCATTCTGAGATTTTGTGAACTGTACCAGCTCTCCCAATTGTTCAGTATGAATGGCAATTGCTAAGGGTTCAATTACCAATGCAAAATGTAAAGGTGAAAGCTGGGGGCAGTATGGTGGCCTAGTGGTTAGCACTGTTACCTCACAACAAGAAGATCCTGGATTCACATCCTGGGTTTAAACAGGCAGGGGTCATTCTGTGTGGAGTTTGCATGTTCTCCCTGTGCTTGTGTGGGTTTACTCTGGTTTCCTCCCTACTCTTGGTATTACTTCTGTGTTTTCTTTTGTTTAGGGAGATGTTTGTGTCTTCTGTCTAGGAAGAAGCCTAATTGGTTCCCCCAGTCTACTTGGTGCCACGCCCTGCCTGGTCAGCTGACTCCATGCAACCTATAAGAAGACTCCTTCATCACTTCCTGCCTTCACCCTTTTGCTCACTTGAAAGCCCTTTACCCCTTAACTGCTCAGCTGTGTAAATGTGAGTTGCTCTGGATAAAAGTATCTGATAAATCTTGTAAATGTAAATGCTACTGTTTGTTTGCAGTCAAATAAATCTGTAGATGCCCTAGTTAACACGATACATATGTAGCAGTTCCAATCAGTACAATGAAGTACATCTTGCTTTCTGCTGGACAGGACCACACTCTAACCTCTGTCATGTGTGGCCTTAAAGGGTAATTAGTGTGAGGTTGGGGCTGTGGGATGGCCCAGTTGGCAGTAAGACTGTTTTGATGCTCCCTAGGAACGTGCACAGGTCCTGTTTGGACCTAAGAGGGCATTGATATATTCTGTATCTCGGCACGCTCTGTCTTGGGCTGACTGTGGCCCTTGGCTGAGGATGTGTCACCATTTGTTCATGACCTCATCTTATTACCGTGATATTCTTTGTTTTGTCCTAGAAGTTCTTTCTGTTCTGTTTGGACAACATGTGCTGAACACACACTCAGTGACAGTCTTCTGTATCTTAGATAGGCCTTGTCGTAGTAAACTCGCAAAATTGCCAGTGAACAGGTCAACCACCACGTCTGATTCTGCTGACGTCTTTTGTTTACCTATAGATAATAATGAAGATTATACCTTTCTTCTGTATAAATACTCCCTGTTCATCTCATTAAATTTCGAAGAGTTCTGCTATTTAATCACTGTCTCTGCGTAGTTCTTTAGCATCTCTTCCCTGAATTTAGCGCAACTCAGGAATTTTCTCAGAGTGAACACAAAAATTCTAAAACTAGGTTTCCATGTTCTCCTTGTATTTTGTTAATCATGTTCTATTTGTCCCGTGTCTTGTGTTGGTTTCGTTTGATTCATGTTAATAAAGCAACGCTTTAATTGTTCAGCATGTGGGTCTGTTACACTGTGTGCAGGAGTTCGCGACTACCACAGAGATCTGGGTTTGGTCCCCGCTTCCAGTGAAGTCTCCCGATTATTACACACAAACTTAGTTAAATGAATGTGATTTCTATTTCTATGCTCTGTTGCAATCATATGCACAGGCTGTGAACACACTGTGCATTGTACACTGTCTGTGCATATGACATGACATTCATCCTGTGAATCACATTTATACCTGTGCACTGTTATACATGATCACACTAACACACACTGCACTGTTATACATGATCACACTAACACACACTGCACTGTTATACATGATCACACTGTAACACACACTGCACTGTTATACATGATCACACTGTAACACACACTGCACTGTTATACATGATCACACTGTAACACACACTGCACTGTTATACATGATCACACTGTAACACACACTGCACTGTTATACATGATCACACTGTAACACACACTGCACTGTTATACATGATCACACTGTAACACACACTGCACTGTTATACATGATCACACTGTAACACACTGCACTGTTATACATGATCACACTGTAACACACACTGCACTGTTATACATGATCACACTGTAACACACACTGCACTGTTATACATGATCACTCTGTAACACACTGCACTGTTATACATGATCACACTGTGACACACACTGCACTGTTATACATGATCACACTGTAACACACACTGCACTGTTATACATGATCACACTGTGACACACACTGCACTGTTATACATGATCACACTGTAACACACACTGCACTGTTATACATGATCACACTGTGACACACACTGCACTGTTATACATGATCACACTGTAACACACTGCACTGTTATACATGATCACACTGTAATATACTGTGCCATGTCTACTGTGTATACTCTATAATAATGTATCATATGTCATTACCATACTGTTTATCCAAGTATATGTTTAGATTGCAATTTAGACTGTACAGGCTGATTACAGACTATATATAGAAGTATTTAAATTTGTACATTACATATTCTACTGCAATGTCTGGAGCTGTACTCAAGAATTTCACTCACTTCTACATGTGTGGATGGTGATGTGACAATAAAGTGATTTGATCTGATCTGAGTTAAAACTACAGACAGCTGTTTACAGACACCAAACTCCTGAAATATCACCTGTGTGCTGTTTATTTTGTGGGCATGTACTCCAATAATACAGCATAAATATTTTAGTTTGTAGTGTTTCAATTAGAACTCCATCACCATATCATACAAAAATAATAATGAACATAATTTATTTAGAGTAAGCGCTCTGTGTGCTGCCATTGTCCAGTATAAAGTCCACTATGATTAACTCATGTTAATAATAAGAATATGAACAATAAAATAATTACAACACAGGACAGCTGTTCTAACTGTTAGATAAGCTTTATTTCAACTCCACTGATCAAAATGTTTGCTTACAGTTGCCTTTTAGTCCTACTGCCAACACGATTTTTCCATTTTCAGACAGTTCACATTTATCTATGACAAGAAGCAAGATATGCCACAAATGATCTAAAAGCACACCATCAGACTGAGCTTTGTCCAGCAACTTCCATGTACATTAGTGTCTTAAAAATCAATTTTAGCCACAGCAGTATGTCAGAGCTTGAGATGCATTTCCTCAAAACACCTGGAATCAGTTATAAATGTTGCCTGCACAGACAAAACAAGGACATTTTAAGACGCATTGAGGCCATTTCTGTCAAAAATGAACACACTTAAATTAATACACTAGCCTTCAAAATAAGGGATGTACAAAACAGAAAAGAAATATATGAAAGGTGGACACTTTATAGCCTTGCTAAGGCCATAATAATATATATAGTGGGGTCCAAATGCCATTTTTTTTATTTAATACATTAATTTGTTTTACAGATTATATTATTTGACAACAACCTGAAGTCAAATCTTTGAAATTTATGCTTTCTGAGTTTCTAGCATTTAGCATGTTGCCTTTTTTGCTTTAAATGAGTGTGTGCATGTGAGCTGCATGGACACCACAAGTTTATGCAAAACCTTACAAGTCATTTTAGATCAAATGCATCAGTGTGTCACTTGAACACATGCTTCAGTAAAAAAGATCAGACATGAGGAAAATCTGACCTTTAAATAGACACCTAGAAAGAGTACAGAATCTTAAATTAACTACTGTTTACTTTCTATATTTTAAATAGGAAAAAATGCAGTTGAAGAAAAATCCCAGATTATTCATGTGGTCACAGAATTTGTTGTTTTACCCGAGTTGGTTTCTTCAAGTCTTTTGTTTTGCGGTGATTGAATGAATCTGACATTTGACAAATTCAGACTTTCAGCATGTGAAATGTTAAAAAAAAACCTGTGAGGGTGGACTAATGTAAATTTTGAGAAATTTGCAAAATTAAGAGATGACTAGAGCACAAGCCTCCATTCAAGAATATTGAGGATTAATATTATTATAATTATTATATATATTATAAAATTGTCGTCTAGATACTTGTCATGAAAACCAGTCGGGAGTTTGTGAGAATGATGTCTAATGTCACGCGCTTTGGTGCCTTTTTGTAACATTGCTAATGAATAAATGGCATATTTTATGCGCCAATCGCGTTAGCAGCTAATCGCTAATGCTAATCGCTAGCTTGGTCTGTGCCATTACTAAGCCTGTGATTGGTACAAATAATTGATAAGTGGTATTGGAAAAATAATTGGTTGTGAATTAAAATGAATTAACCACAACTTCTTGGAAGCCGTACGAGATATTGGGCTACTTTTCTTGCCGAAAGCCCGGTGAGTGTATAGCATGTTCAACTTTAGCTCGTAGCTGTGGCTAATATGCTAACAAGAAATGACACCACACTTGATATTGTTGTCTAGATACTTGTCATGAAAACCAGTCGGGAGTTTGTGAGAATGATGTCTAATGTCACGCGCTTTGATGCCTTTTTGTAACATTGCTAATGAATAAATGACATATTCTACGCGCCAATCGCGTTAGCTCTAGCAGCTAATGCTAATCGCTAATGCCAATCACTAGCTTGGTCCTGCTGACTGAAACTTTCTGTTGGTGTTGACTTGTTAGTTCAATTATTATCTTGATGTGTGGTTTGCGGGCATTCCAGTTTCGGGGTGCAGCTAAATATATATATTTTTCTTTTTTTACTTTTGGGTACTGATGGACGGACAAGCAGAGAGTCGAGCTGCTTCTTCTTCTTCTTGTTTAATGGCGAATAACTCCTTAGGATCATTATCGCCACCTACTGTACTGGATGTGAAGTAAGTTGACATAGGTGATGAGTCTGAAATTTGAGAAGGGGATATTTTGGTGGATGTTCCGTTTTCCTTCCAATCTATGGCGCACTCAGTTCACATGCTCATGCTAGCGCTGCGTGTTTAGCTCCTCTAACACTCACAATTAGCTCTTCATGCCCCAGATTAGGTAGAATACTCCCATCCACACATATTATCATCTAGATCCTAAACCTGAGTCATAAATATATACTGTATTTAATCAGTGCTCTGTATACCTGTTCACGTTGTCTTTCCCCACTTCACTCTCATGGTCGAAGTGAGACTCAGATGGTGTCTTCATGCTTCTGATTCACTGAAGACTCCTGGTTTATGTCATCTGTAGTGGGCAGGGCAGGGGTCCTTGATCTCCACGATTGAGAACCCTGTGCTAAAATCAGGATGTGAACAAAACATTTCCTCTAAGGTACATAGTCTCAAGGTCAGCTTGCAAACCTAAAAGCCATACAGATGTCAGTGAAGGTAGTCACAGTAAGCTCCCTGTTTTACAGTTGTTCATGTTAAACAGCATTTTCTCAGGTTCTCCCAATGCATGTCGCACTACTCTGTGGTTGTTGTTGTTTTGTTAAATCTGGTATTTACTTTATTTCATGTTGTGTAAATTCAGGACCAAGTGCATTTTGGAAGAACTGACTGTTCATGAGTGTGTGCATATAATAAAAAATCTCCTTCCTTTTATTCTTGTGCTGGGTGAAGTTGCATTTCAAAATGCATAATTACACAATTCATATTTTACCTGTAATGCATAGGAAATGCCTAGTTCCTGACCAGAAAATGGGAGTAAATGTAACTTTCAAATGTGACTAGTACATTTAGAAAAACAAAGTAGGGTCCACTCAAAGTTAAGTAATATGGAAGCTTTAAAAAAAATTAGGTTTAAGTTTCAATAAAAATACACTTTTAAAACTCTCAAGTTAAGTAGAGCAAACCCAAAACAATGACTAAGGAAATGCAGAAATTTAGAGCAAGAAGTATTTCTTACATATAGAAAATTAAGTAATAAATACAAAGACTAGTCTTACTTGAACTACATAATTATTTTTATTAGGTAGATCAGGCTGAATATTTTTATCAGAGCAGACTGGTTAAAAAATAATTTAAAAAATAATAGTAATAATAATATAGCCACCTTTAGAAAATGTGGATTCAAACACATTTCTTATTCTTCTTTAAGCAGAAGCGTTCCTTCCGCCCATGGCTACAGGGGTGGCGGTTGACCACGGGGCCTTAAGCCGAGACCATTCAAGGTCAGTGACCGGCCGCGAGCCAAGGCCGAGCTCCCTCCTTCCTTGGGAATGGTTAGATGTCTCCTGTAGAGCTGGTGAAGCGGAAGGCGTGTTAGTCGCACGGCAGATCATTTGTAGCGCCCGTGCCAGGCTTCCTCCTTGTCTGGCCGAATGACTCGGTCATCTTCTTACCACGCATGCGTAACCCCACCGGCGCCCTCGGGTAGCGTGGGATTTGAGTGGTGTAAGGCAACCATGCCTTCTGTCTATGCCCTTAAGGAAAAAGCTCTACCGCTTTCTAAAGAAGTTTGCCTCTCCGGTCTGGACGTGGTGTGCAGTCGTGCCGACAAAAACCTGCTCACCCACACATACAGGAGAGGCCTGGCAGATGTGCCGAAATAGCTCAGTTGGGAGAGCGTTAGACTGAAGATCTAAAGGTCCCTGGTTCAATCCCGGGTTTCGGCAGCTGGAGGTAGTGTAGTCCACCAGCACAGTTCTGCAAGTTATGCCTCAGACTTGAAAACAGCAAAACGTGGAAATGGTGCAGGATAAAGATCTGAAAGCCCCCTGGTCTGAGGTGAGAGCAAAAAACTAGTATGCTACAGAACTCTTAGGTTCTTGTTGAATGCTTAGCCTGCACCCTTCAGTTTACGTGACCGCATGCCTCAATACCTTCCTACAAATCATTGGCAAGGTAGCCGCCTAGCCTGCACGCCATTAGAAAACCCCTGCTTTTGACAAGGCTCCTTGGAAGCGCTGCCACCCGATGAGGTGGCTGAGAGGTTAAGGCGATGGACTGCTAATCTGTTGTGCTCTGCACGCGTGGGGTCGAGTCCCACCCTTGTCGTGCGTGTGCTTCCCATTTACCGCTGTGTGCCACACAGCAGCAACTGAATGCTCCCCCAGACAGTCGTGCAGCGTGAAAACAACAGTGATCCGACTACTTTGAAAATCGTGCAGTGTGAACTCGGCATAAGTGTTTCACAACCTTGGGCTGCATTCCCATGCTGGTTGGACACACATGCTGTAAGTTCATATGAACAAGCCACTTCAACAGGAGGTGGAGGATATGGACAGCCAATCCACATTTCAACTCTTTGGAGGTGTGGGTTCAAATCCCACCGCTGCCAGGGTGGCCTTTTGTTCTAAATATTCTCCTAGTGCATGTTCCCGCTCAGTGCTTAATTAGTAAATGAATAATTTCCGGAACAAAACCAGCAGTCTCTCGCCGCTGTGACAAAACGGTGGTAGCGCAATTATAAAGATTATAAAGATTCGTTGCTGAATGGTCTCATGTATTATCCTGTTCCATATCCATGCCAATCATGAATTTAAAAAAATAAAATAAATCTCTCTCTCTCTCTCTCTCTATATATATATATATATGTATATATATATATATATATATATATATATATATATATATATATATATATATATATATATATACATATATATATATATATATATATACATATATATATATATATGTATATATATATATGTATATATATATATATATATATATATATATATATATATATATATATATATATATATATATATATATATATATACATATACATATATATATCTATATATCTATATATATATATACAGTGTTTCTATATTAATATTAAAAGCCATTTTGAATTGGATTCATTATTGGGGTTTGGAACTTAACTGTTTAATGTTAACTGCTTACATGATGTCATGAGGTCATGTGACCAACTGGCATCATGTAGAATTCCGAATTCTGTTATGAACATCACCTGATGACGTACATAGCAACCATCCTCAGACCACCTTTAGCTATCGACAGAGAAACAGTGCCCCTTGTGTAGCAGCGATTTTACACCATTTAGCAGCATTTTACAGCGTTTAGCAGCATTTCACCACTTTTAACGGCCATTTTTATACAATGGCTGCACTGTTTGTGAAAGATCTTCACCCTGAAGTATCAGAGGTGATACTTTCTAATAGATTTAGACCTGCAGGACACGTCCAATCTGTCCACATTTGCAGGGACAGGAAGACCGGCTCTCCTCTCGGATACGCGTACGTCAACTTTCGCTATCGAGATGACGGTAAAACAAACCTTTTCTTTTTTCTACACTGTTTCTTACCTGTTTTTGCAGCAGATTTAAGGCTACATGTGTAACTTCTGTAGTATTTTATAGTTTTACTATATGGATATGGTCATGTTTTAAATGGTACTAAAAAGATATGAAAAGATATTTGGATGAGTTATATATAGACTATAATAGACTTTAATTAAAAATGAATGGCTTATTTCTGTTCCCTCAGCTGAGAGAGCCATCGATATGTTCAATTTTGAACTCCTCCTGGAGAGACCCATGCGTGTCATGTGGTCAAACTGGGAACCCACCGCCAAGCCCATCAAGGGAGGGAACATATTCATCAGGAACCTTGATTGGTCCATTGACTGCACCTCCCTGTTTGACACTTTCTCTGTGTTCAGGAGGATCGTGTCATGCAAGGTTCGAGCTTTGAGCTGTTATATATGAATATATATATATGAATAGCTGAATATCTGAGTTTCATGATTAGTGTGTTGTTGTGTGTTGACACGCTGTGTTTCTCCTGAAGGTTGTGGAATCAAAAGGTTTGGGTACGTTCAGTACGAGTCAGCGGAGGCGGCAGCGCTGGCCATCGAACGGCTGAACGGAAAACTCCTGAACAACCGGCAAGTGTAAGTCACGTGTAAATTAGTGTCTTTTTACCAGCCAGGGTTCAAATATCAGGATTTTTTACATTCCTTTTTAAACTAATTGCATTGAACTCTTTATATTGTCGAAACAGAGATATGTTTGGTCTTATGAGGGTATTTCAGTCAACATCAGGTGGTAATTCCGCTGCTGAGGACATAACTTTTAACAGCAGGGTTTAGATTCTAAGTGCAGCTTCTCTGTTGTGTTACAGCACCATCGAGTACTTCAGGTCTTGGGAGGAGCGCAAGGTGGAGGTGCGCAGGGCCGAGGAACCCAAGGTGGAGGTACACAGGGCCGAGGAGCCCAAGGTGGAGGCACGCAAGGCAGAGGAGCCCAAAGTGGAGGCACGCCCCAGTTCCCGACACCAGGGCAATAGAAAATTTATCAAGAAGATTGGCCACACCATCCACAGAAAGTGCCTGCAGAGAGCACAGAGCATTGTGCAACACTGCACAATGTACCACCAAAACTGCTCCAACCAGTGCTGCCTCCCTGGTTTGAAAGGAACACCCCGGCTGTTGAGACACCTTGTGCAAAGGACACTGTCCAAACCGCCGAGGCATCTGCTTCAGAGGACATTGTCAACACTGCTGCCTCACAGAATGTCCGTCCCGCCGAGTCCCCTGCCCCAGTAGACAATGTGGAAGCTGTTCAAACAGCTGGCCCAGAGGACTCTGAGGAAGCTGTGAAGACAGCTGCCTCAGAGGGAACTGTGGAAGCTGTGGAGACAGCTTCCTCGGTGGAAACTGTGGAAGTAGTGGAGACACCGGTCTCAGAGGGACATGTGGAAGCAGTGGAGACAACGGCCTCAGATGACAGGGTGGAAGCTACTGAGACAGCTGCCCCAGAGGAAACTCTGGAAGCCGTGGAGACAGCTGTCCGTAAGGACACAGCTGTTGACACAAGTGTCTCAGAAATCAGAGTTCCGGCTCCACTTCAGGTCCGAAACACAACAAAAAGCAAACACACACACAACAATAACAATATTCTGCATGCTAAATATTACATGTTAAAGATAGTGTATGATTATGTTTCTGATATTGATTCATATTTAAATGGATCATTACATCACATCACAGTGAACACAGGAAATAAAATGAATTTCTGACTTCTGTCCTCAAGAGGACTTTTAGAGATGGAAACAAGAAGAGAAAGAAGAAGAATAAGAGGAAGAATTTATAAACCCCATCATTCTTCTTCTTCTTCTTTTTATTATTACTATTATTGTTATTTTTTTATTCCTCTTCTTATTGTTATATTGTTATATTATTGTTATTATTATATTTTTAATTCTTATTCGTATTATTCTTATTCTTAATATTAAACCTTTATTGTAATTCACTTCATTATTCACTGACATTATTGTAAATAATAATCACTTACACTGACATTATTGTAAATAATATTAGACCTGATTTTATTTTACCTCATTTGTATTTTCATTAAATTTTCAAAATCAACTTTGTGTATGTTTATTTATTTCCAAGAACATTTAAATCTACTACTATAATCATCTAATAAATCTTATAATCTAATAAAAATAAAATAAAAATATACTAGTGAGGATAGACGGATAGACGGACAGATACTAGTGAGGATAGATGGATAGACAGACAGATACTCGTGTGAGTATAGATGGATGGATGGATAGACGGACGGACGGACTTTATTGATCCCATAAGGGAATTTTTGTGTTACAGCAGGCGGTTTCTTTATCAGCATTACTGTAGTCCCCCAATCAAACATATACACAAAGCCGAAATAAAATGAATTAAGATCAATTTAGCAATAAAAGAAATATACAATGACTTTTAACTCATAATAAATATTTCAGAAATATACTAGAACACTATGTCAAAATACCATACTACACTATTCCATACTACACCCACTATTATACTGTATTAAAGTATACTATACTTCACTGCTACACTACAATACAATATAACACTAAACTATACTTAAATAATAATGATGAAAACTTTTTTAATCGTTTTTTTTAAGCATTTTAATCTATCATTGCTGAACACTTTTGTCTCAGCAACATTTACTTCTACCAAAACCAGAGGGTTCATAGCAGATCTTGTTTATAAATATAAAATATGAATAAAATAAAATAGAATAGATACTGCACTATATTACGAAATAATATTCTATGCTATACTTTACCACACTATACTACACTATACTATATAACACTATAGTACACTTCTATACCACATAGCACCATATCATATGCTACATTACATTTTACTATACTATACTGTACTATACTACCATGGTATACTGCACTACACACTACACCACACTATACTATACTATACTCTATTACACTATACTACACTATACTACACTATACTATACTATACTATACTATACTATACTATACTATACTATACTCTATTACACTATACTCTATTACACTATACTATACTACACTATACTATACTATACTATACTATACTCTATTACACTATACTATACTACACTATACTATACTATACTATACTATACTATACTATACTATACTCTATTACACTATACTATACTACACTATACTATACTCTATTACACTATACTACACTATACTATACTATACTACACTATACTATACTATACTCTATTACACTATACTATACTACACTATACTATACTATACTATACTACACTATACTATACTATACTATACTACACTATACTATACTATACTCTATTACACTATACTATACTACACTATACTATACTATACTATACTATACTCTATTACACTATACTATACTATACTATACTATACTCTATTACACTATACTATACTATACTATACTCTATTACACTATACTACACTACACTATACTATACTCTATTACACTATACTATACTATTCTATACTAGACCACACTATACTATACTATACTCTATTACACTATACTATGCGACACTATACAATACTACACTATACTATACTATTCTATACTACACCACACTATACTATACTATACTCTATTACACTATACTACACTATACTATACTATTCTATACTACACCACACTATACTATACTATACTCTATTACACTATACTACACTATACTATACTATACTATACTATACTATACTATACTATACTATACTATACTATACTACACTATACTTTACTACACTATACTATACTATACTATACTATACTATACTATACTATACTATACTATACTATACTACACTATACTTTACTACACTATACTTTACTATACTATACAATACTATACTATACTATACTATACTATACTATACTATACTATACTACACTATACTATACAACACTATACAATACTACACTATACTATACTACACTATTCTACACTATACTATACTAGACCACACTATACTATATTTTTTATACTATGTATATTGTTTTTTCGGTTTTCATTTAGAAACAATAATATAGTAAAAAATGCTCTTTTAGCACTTCTTTGTTTTGAAACAAATAAATTTAAAACAAATATACATTTCAAATACATTTTAAATAAACAAAGTGCACAAAATTATTACTGGAGAAGAAATATTTGTAAAACTTTTATCCCTTTCATTAGACACATCTGCCTCATTTTATAAAAAAAAGTGCACACAATTGCTTGTAAAAATGAAGTAAATAAAGTGCAAATAATGAAAGAAAAGCACATACATCTGATTCTGTCTTTGGCTTTATACCCCCAAAGCCCTCCTATGTCCAAGGAAATATTCCCTGTAGCCCCTTTTATACACCCTGTTAAGACTTAGAGGTTTTTGTTCAGAAACAATAGCATGTTCCCATTTTATTGCACTTCTTCTCTGGCATACTAACTGTCCTGCCTTCAAGAAAATCCTTTCTGTGGGTACAGATGATGCAGTGACTCCCAGGTGTTTCTTGGCAAGCTTGCTAATAGATGGGAACACTGGTTCATTCTTTTTTCAACAAAGTAGTCAGTCTTGGAATCGGCTTCTCTTCTGAGTACCGCTTCATTTCAGTTAAGGCGTCAGTGCCAGTTGTGTGATGCAGCTGGGATGCAAGGACTTGAGAGTCAAACTCTGTCCATATCCCAATTTTTGCAGCTGCCCCTGCAGGGGAGCTTGAGGTAGTTGCAATAGCCATTGCTGAGGCAGAGCTTGTGGCCGAGATTGAGCACAGGAACAGACACTGAATTGAGATCTGAGGTCTGGTTCATTGACTGAATTTCAGTGATAAGTCGCCCTTTCACAGGTTCAATTCAGTTCAGTTCAATTCAATTTATTTGTATAGCGCTTTTAACAATGGACATTGTCTCCAAGCAGCTTTACAGAAGTATATAAAGTATAGTTTATCCATCTGTACTCACTAGTATCTGTCCGTGTAGTTTCTTTGTAGTTCATTATAGACACTAATTCCTTGCTGGCCCAAGCTGACAGATGTAACGGCAGATCTGTGACGGTGTGATAGTCTCCAAGTGGTTCTGTCCACTGCTGTCTCCTGGTCACAGGCTGTCCACACAGATCCATCCACAGCATACAGCAACAGAAGTAAAATGACTTCGTTACAGTACTTAAGTATTTTTTGAGAGTTTTTGTACTTTACTTGAGTTTTTATATTTCTGTCAACTTTCACTTTTACTTCACTACTTTTTTGAAACAAATTCTATACTTTTACGCCGATACATTTTCTGTTTCACTTCTTAAAAATCCCCGGGTACGTGTGGACATGGCCTTAGTTACAAGTGCACATGTATGGAAACACTGATACTGTACACTTCATTACAATACAGTTCACTAAGTTCTAAAGGCCTCTTCTTTCTTTCATGCAAGTCTTATTTTTTTGGTGGTGCACTTGTTGAGAAGTTTAAGAAAGAAAGCAATACAGAATAAAATTCATAATTCTCCAAATTTTTACAGTCTTGCTTTTTTATTAATTTACTTCTACTTTTACTTTCCATACTTGAATACATTCATGAAAATACTACTTTTGATACTTAAGTACAGTTTATTTCAGATACTTTAAGACTTTTACTCAAGTAGAATTGTAATGGTTGACTTTAACTTTTACTTGAGTCATTTTCTAACCAAATACCTGTACTTTTACTCAAGTATGGCTTTTGGGTATTTTATACAACACTGTGTATAGGGTTAATGATTTTGGGTTAATAAATTTGCATTTTTTTTTTCATAATTGAAAGTTGTACTGTAAAACTGCAGGTACCATAAATGTTTTTAAGAGGTCAGAAACACAGTGGTTGTCACACACACACACACACACACCCACACACACACACACACACACACGAATTGTGCTTGCTTGCAGGTATGGGATTCTACACACCTACAGGAAATACTGATTTTTAAAAGAAGCTCTGTATATAAAACTGAATAGCTGCTTACTCAGGGGTCCAGGCCCTGTGTATCTGTAAAGTCAGAACCTGATTTTGACAGAAATTTTAAAATTCAAGTGAATAAGTTACTTGCTAAAGAAGGTAATCAAAGTGAGTACCAAGGAAGGTGCTACCTAATGTCACTTTTAAAACAATAAATATAATAAATAATTCACATTTCTCTTTATACATAACCTTTTATTAAGTGGGAAAGTCTTTTGTAATTATAAAATATAAAAAAACAATTAGTCAACATTCGAAGGAGTTTATTTGTTGCATTTCAAAATAAATAACAGTGCATATTTGCTAAAAAAGCATTTAATGCTAAAATTATATAATAAATATACAAATATGTCATGTGAAAGTAAAACTCCATGACAATGTATAGTTCGCTACTAAGGACAATAATAACAGCGGCAGATACGTTTTAACCCATTTACACATTTTCATGAAATACTTCCTGTTAACAACACTTGTCCAGGAAACTCAGTATCAATGGTGATTTAGTACTTTACCACTAAAAATGTCTTCCACCTGCCAAAAATACCATGATTGGCTACACTTTGTTTATTTATATCCTGTTAAATAAACTAAGCAAAGTTTTATTAAAAGTCTTATTTTTTTCTGAGCTTAACTCCTTGCTCCTTCAAGTATCACATATATCTATAATCCAATGTATCTGAACTATCGAGCTATTCTTACAATATCTTCAATTATGCAAATAGATCAGTGAAGAACACCGGTCATTTAAAGCAAGATAAACAAAAATGAATAATTCATGGTGCTAGAAATCATGAGGTCACTCAAGTTAACAAGATTCAACCTTTAAGGGCCATGATTGTCTGCATATTATATGCATATGAAAGTTGCTCCCCATTTCAACAAGCAGGGAATTATCAGCCCTAGGAGAAGTAGTGTTACTAATAGAACAATGTAGAGAGTGTCTAAAATCTTTTCCCACTACACACTTACAGACTGACATAAATACACCTATTTTTAATTATTTATTTTGAGCAGTCAATACATCATTGATAAACAAACCAGCACCACATCCTGTGACAGAGCGCGCGAGAGAGTGTGTGCGCGCGCGTGCGTGCTTATGTGCGCGTGCGCGGCCGCGTCACTGCTCCCCCCCCCACACACACCCACACCTGCGGAATAAAACGTTAAGAAAATGAAACTCAGCTGCTCCATTTTGTCACGAGAGGAAAATAAAATATTTCAGGAGTAAAAACTAAATCTCTGATGTATAAACGCTCTAAATTAACACGTTTAGAGTTAATATAACGAGTTTTGTTGGTTTGTACTGAAGTTTTTAATGTACACAGGTTGTTTTATGACTTGATATCGTGTGTATAGTGTTTGATTTAACACACCGATGCTGGAGTGAAGAAAACGTGTTTCCTGCTGTAATCTGGAGAAGGAGACATGACCTCCAACATGAGTGTGTCTGGAAAACAGGACTTAAAGAAAGACGAGAGGTGAGTAACTTTTACATTCACCAGCAATAAATACACACCGTCTCATGGGAACAGATCTGTATCTCTAAACATTCACTAGTTAACACAGGAACTAAACTTTGGTTTAAGGTGTTTAATAGCAGTGAATATATCAGTGATCTGATCTAAGAACAGTTTAGAGAAATCATTCAGTGACAGAAGAGTAAAAAGGACTGTGTAATGTGGAGCATAAGAGCATCGTAGCTTTGAGTCAGTGAACTCGACAGGCTTTAAGACCCAGCTGAGTCAGTTATCTGTGATTGGGACTCCTGACCTGAGTGTAATTCCTGAGGTATGAGGCCGGTCTCCTGTTTGAAGAAGTGTGCAGACTGGAGCTGAATTAAAAAGATGGAATTATTGGTGTTTATTGATCAACACAGTGTTTAACAGTGCTGAGACAGCAGAGTTTTAATTATTGCTGATATTTCTGTTGTAATTCTAGAATGATGGAGGGAAAGAGGTCAGACTCACCAGAACCCAGCTGTGTGTCCATGAAGAGTGACCAGTCAATGGGAATTCCAATTTCCTTCAGAGACAGAGACAGTTCTACTGATGTGAGGTCAGTATAGTGAGGTGTTTTACAGCAGTGTTCCACCTGATCAAACTCACTGGTCTCATTATGAAGCCCTTCATGAGCTTTATCAGGTGTTGAAGCAGTAAAACACTTAACTGTGCCATGCTGCAGCTCTCGGTCCGGCAGTGAGGACAACTGCTTTAAGAGGTCAGTTCAGCCTGCAGTCCCTGAGCTGGAGGGTCTGTGGTGCTACAGAAGAACATTTAAATATAAATCATTTTATTCATTAATTCAATCATTTGTTTCTAAACATGTTAGTGTCAGTGATGAAATCCTGAAATCAGTGTATTGTGTTAAGAGGATAGTGTTAAATATCTGTCTCTGTATTTATTACTGTAATTTCTGCAGCTACAGTATGAATACATATAGTCCATATTACATGATGTGTTTTATTTGTTCACAGACTACAAAAGAAGAAATCAAACATCAGCAGAAATCTGCTGGACTCCATATTCAAGGTGTGTGTGTGTGTTTTATAGTGTGTAATGTGTGTGTTGTCATACCTTGTCATTTCTTGATGTCCAGTAGAATTATGGGTAATCATTTGTATGAATAAGCAGAATTTCAGTTGCAACTAAAGGCAAGAGGAAGAGACTTTAATTATTTTCATAATTAAAATCATTAACAAAGCACCATTCACTGTGTAAGATTATAATATTTAGATCTGTTCCTGTGTGTTTCTGACCAGGAGCTGGAACACAAAGTCATCACTCTGATAAAGAATGAGCTGAAGAGCTTTAGGAAGCTCCTGAGTCCAGATTACCCAGCATGCACTGAGAGGGAGGTGGAGGATGAGGAGGATCTGCACAGTGTCAGAGAGGGAGTGCTGAAGATCACACTGCACTTCCTGAAGAACATGAACCACACAGATCTCGCTAACACACTGCAGAACAGTAAGAGCTCTGAGTCATGGCTTTATTCCATCAGGTTCACTTTAGAGAGAGGAAATAGTTTTAGATATGAAGACTTTTAGTTTTAACTTTGATTTTAGTATCATGTACATCTGCTGCTTTTCTGTTCTGTTCATGGTCCAGCTTGTGGTCACTCTGTACAATGGTCCTGTTCCTTCAATAATATTTAGTACATGAATCAGGAATGAACAGCAGCATTTGAAAGAATTTTACATTTTATATATTGCTCAGTGATTCTGCATTAAAACATGTTATTACTGTTTATTAGAACTCACCTCTGTGTATAAGCCAAAGCTGAAATCCAACCTGAGAAAGAAGTTTATGAGAATTAATGAAGGAATCTCACAGCATGGAAGATCAGCACTTCTGAATGAGATCTACACAGAGCTCTACATCACAGAGGGTTGGAGTGAAGACATCAATAATGAACATGAGGTGAGACAGATTGAGACAGTGTCCAGGAGACCAGTAACACAGGAGACACCCATCAACTGTAATGACCTCTTTAAAGACAAGTCCATCAGAAGTGTGCTGACTAAAGGAGTTGCTGGAATTGGAAAAACAGTCTCTGTGCAGAAGTTCATTCTGGACTGGACTGAAGGAAAAGCAAATCAGGACATCACCTTCATGTTTCCACTTCCCTTTAGAGAGCTGAATCTGATGAAGGAGAAAAATCTCAGTCTGATTAATCTTCTTCATCACTTTTTCCCAGAAATAAGAAAACTAGAATCAGTAGACTGTGACTCTTACAAAGTGTTGTTGATCTTTGATGGTCTGGATGAGTGTCGACTTCCTCTAAATTTCCAGAATAATGAGAGATTGTGTGATGTGACAGAGTCAGCCTCAGTGGATGTTCTGGTGACGAACCTCATCAAGAGGAATCTGCTTCCCTCTGCTCTCCTCTGGATAACCTCTCGACCAGGAGCAGCCAATCAGATACCTCCTGAATGTGTAGACCAGGTAACAGAGGTACGAGGATTCAATGATCCTCAGAAAGAGGAGTACTTCAGGAAGAGGATCAGTGATCATAGCCTGGCCAATAAAATCATCAGACACATGAAGTCTTCAAGAAGCCTCTACATCATGTGCCACATTCCAGTCTTCTGCTGGATCTCAGCCACTGTTCTAGAGAGAATGTTGGGTGAAGCAGAGAGTGGAGAGATCCCCAAGACTCTGACTCAAATGTTCGTACACTTCCTGATCGTTCAGATCAAACACAAGGATGAAAAGTACCATCAGAAACGTGACCCTGATCCTCAGCAGACCAGAGAGACTATCCTGGCACTGGGAAAACTGGCTTTCCAGCAGCTGGAGAAAGGAAACCTGATCTTCTATGAGGAAGACCTGAGAGAGTGTGTCATTGATGTCAGAGAAGTGTCAGTGTACTCAGGAGTGTGTACCCAGATCTTCAGAGAGGAGTTTGGGCTTCACCTGGGGAAGGTCTTCAGCTTTGTACATCTGAGTGTTCAGGAGTTTCTGGCTGCTTTATACGTGTTTTTCTGCTTTAATGTTAGAAAAACAAATGTGCTTGTGGAGCAAAGCACTGGACATTGTAATTTCTTCATAAATCCAAAGATGTCTGTTCTCCTCAGGAGTGCAGTGGACAAGGCCCTACAGAGTAAGAATGGACACCTGGACCTGTTCCTCCGCTTCCTTCTGGGTCTCTCACTGGAGTCCAATCAGACTCTCTTACGAGACTTAATGCCACAGACAGGAAGTAGCTCTCACAGCAAACAGGAAACAGTTGAGTACATCAAGGAGAAGATCTGGAAGAATCCATCTCCAGAGAATTCCATCAATCTGTTCCACTGTCTGAATGAACTGAATGATCATTCTCTAGTGCAGGAAGTACAAACTTACATGAACAGAAAAAAATTCTATTGTCTCAGAGGAACCAGACTCTCTCCTGCTCAGTGGTCAGCTCTGGTGTTTGTGTTACTGACCTCAGAACAGGAGCTGGATGAGTTTATTTTGAGTAAATATGATCAATCAGAGGAATGTCTTCTGAAACTGCTGCCAGTGGTCAAAGCCTCCAGAAAAGCTGTGTGAGTATTTTTATTTATAAATGTATTACTGCATGGTTTGTTATTTTAATGTAACACTGAACTGCAGTGTTTGGATTAATTAATTGGTTACTCTAATCCTCTTTAATCAAACCTCTGGTACTTTTACAGAAGATTATTTCACTTTTTACACTAACACGTCACGTCTGCACTGAGGGCTGGGCCATATGGACAAAATCTTATGGATCATGATATGAATCATTTTATATTGTTTTCTCTAAAATTTATATATAAAATCCATACAAAATAACTGCATGCATTTAAGAACTAAACACATTTCTGAACTAAACAGCAGTGAAAGACACTTTTTCTTTTCTCTGTTTATTCTGAAAGTGACATTGAACAGAACTCTCACAAATGAGAACAAGAAAAACACCAAGCTGTGAAAATGGGATCAATATGAATAGAAAATATAAAAAGTAAATATTAAACACTCTGTTCACCTTCAAGTACCTGTTTAGGTTCAAGTTCCTCATCTTTTGTTCTGTGACAGTGTTGTGGAGAGATTCACTCTGTCATGCTTTAATTTCTTCCAATTTTTCACATTTTCTTCCTAATTTAATCACGGCTGATTCCCACCATCTAACTGGGAACAAACTACTGAACTGTTCCATACTGGAAAGAGTCAAGTTGGATTTTCTTTAAATAGTATAAACTAGTAACAGGGCCATTTGTAACAAATAGTGCAGTTTTTATTACATTTCCTTTCTTATACTCTTTATTTAAAAGAATCATTGTTTATTTGAGAAAGAGGTTCTTACTTTTTTGCACATCTGTATTTTCCAAAGTCCATTCTAATAAATAAAAAACTATAAATCCATATTGCTGTTAAAATTATTTTCTTAAGTATAATTTTAAAAGAATAAAATTGCCTAGCCCTTACCACCTTCTGAGACAGGACTGTAACTGACCAGTTCCATATGCATGACCACACACAGGCTCCCATGACTGGCTTTACCTTGTTTGATTACCTGGTTTAGTTTGAACAAATCAACCTTTTTCTTTAGTTTGGATCTGTTTGGACATATGTGAAGACTCCACCTGTACTCGGGTCCACACCAAACACCTGAACCAGTGTGTGTGTAAAATCAGAGGTCTCCAGGTGACAGATTTGTACCTGTACGAGCACAGAGAACAACACACACCAAGTGTTTTACTGTCTCTGTGAAATTCAGCATATAACTCAGTGTAAAGTACGACTAGTATTGGCATGTTATTAACTGCTAGTGTACAGCTCTATAATTCTTTATTTTCTGTAATAAAATGCACTGGATCTGCAGTGTTGGGTATAGAAACCTGAACACAGATCAGAGTGTAGTGTTTGTAGGCTGCTCACTCTCACCTGTGTGTGTTATGTACATGACCTAATGGTCTTATAATAAATTGTAGCTGAGAGATTGTGGAGTTCAGAAAGACGTCCCTGCTCCTGTAAATGTCCTGATGTGGTGTCCTGTCCTCTGATTTCTGTGTGTGAGAGAAACACACTGACATTTCTGTTACAGCTTCAACTTTAGCTTGATTATTATGGCTGTGTGTGTGTTTGAGATCAGTGTTCTGATATTTCATCATTTCTCTTCCAGTCTGGGTGGGTGTAATCTGACAGAGGAAAGCTGTAGAGCTCTGTC
The DNA here is from genome assembly GCF_019097595.1 of Hemibagrus wyckioides. Classification (NCBI taxonomy): domain Eukaryota; kingdom Metazoa; phylum Chordata; class Actinopteri; order Siluriformes; family Bagridae; genus Hemibagrus; species Hemibagrus wyckioides. The sequence goes on along the minus strand of NW_026690790.1, from coordinate 102,669 downwards.
CTCAGTTCTCAGCTCAAACTCCTCTAGTCTGAGAGAACTGAACCTGAGTGAGAATAAACTGCAGGATTCAGGAGTGAAGCTCCTCTGTGCAGGACTGAAGAATCCACACTGTACACTGGAGATACTGAGGTACACACACACATACATACATACACACACACACACACACACACACAGGTCATATAATATTTACACACACACACTTAAAGTAGATGGTCAGCTTCATTAGTGGTGTATAAAGTGCTGGACTGGGTTCATGCTGCGTTTCCTCTGAATAACAAACACAGTAAACAGAAAAGCTGTAACTCATGTTTAAACTAAAAAACACTAAACTTACAGTTCTGTCATCTGTCCTTTTCTATCATTTGTACTTTCATTATACAATGTGTGCTCAATCTATACACTATTAGTTTCTCCTCCAAACACATTTTAGGAAAAAATGATGGTAGAGTAAATAATCCACCTCGGTCACGTTCATTACACTCGCGACTGTGTCTGGAACACGACTGCTGATGACGTTTACCGGACACATCACTGAAACGGGATAAAAGATTATAGCCCTAATTAAGCTCTAATGTAGGGGGCGTGTCACTCTGTGTAATCACTTTGCATCACCTTGAATCTACAGCACTGGACTCGTTACTCTTCACACCATTCTGTGTGTTTCCACACAGAATGTTCTTACCACCGCTGGTTGTGCTGTTGGACTCGGTTACTAAAGTGTCCAAAACGGGGGGAGTCACGTGACAGACTGAACATGATGACTGCTTAGACCATTTGCTTGTTAGACACGCTAACAACAAGCATCACCTCAGTAAACTCAAAAATCAACAAGCTAGAGTCGGGGTGAAGAGCAGTTCCAGTGTTCTTAGCAGACATAAAAAAACCCTACAGTCAGTGGAGCTTCAGCTAGAAGATTAAGGTGATGTAAGGAGGATTTCCTGAACTTGACAGCCACTTGTCACGTGCCATAATCTGCCTAGCCTATTCTTTTGTAGCTAGCCTTGCTAATGCTGCTACAAAAACAATTCACTTTCATACTTCATAATGCAGTGAATTAACTTGTCTTTTTTTTTCTTTTCCACTGGACTACACAAAACGAGAGCCACAAGTTTCATATGTAATATTAGCCACATAATGACCATGTTTATATACTGTGTATATATATATATATATATAAATTCGAAGACAGACGGCTGAAAGGAGCGTGCTCAGCTTAAAATTGGAATTCTGTAGTGCATTATTAACTGAACCAGATGCTCTTTCTAAAAGTAAGGTTAATCTAGCTGCACATATATTGCTGTGACACAGCTTTTAGATACGTAGCAGTAATAGCACTGAAAGAGTGTGTGTGTGTGTGTGTGTGTGTGTAGATATTTAGATATAGATATATTAACAGCAGGTAAAATAAGTATTGAACATGTCGCCATTTTAGTAAATATATTTCTAATGGTGCTATTGACAAGAAATTTTCACCAGATGTTGGTAACAACCCATGCAATCCACACATGCAAAGAAATCAAACCGTATATGTCCACACATTAAGTTATGTGTAATAATGTGAAATGACACAGGGAACAGGTGTTGAACACATGAAGAAAGGGAGGTGCAAAAAGGCATGGAAAGCCAAGACACCAGCTGAAATCAATCAGTAATTAGAAAGCAGTCCTGCCCACTGGTCAGTGCAAATTAATACCAGCTGCTTCAGTCCCAACGGATGGTCTATAAAACGGAGTCTCATTAACAAGGGGTCACACAAGAAACATCTCATGATGGGTAAAAGCAAAGCGCTCTCTGAAGACCTTCACAACCTTATTGTTGCAAAACAATCTGAAAAGGATTTTGAAAAATTCCAGTAAAATGAATTTAGCTTAGTACATTTTTACTCTTTAAACCTTTATGTTCCCCATTTTAAAATGTAAATTATTATTAAAACATTCAGCATTTATTTTCTTAAATGCTAGAAATTGTTGTATATGCATTTTGTTATGTATTTATTAAAAATGATTGTTTTATATTATGGTTCTGTGATGTAGGAGCTCACAGACCCTCGCTTTCCTGTTTCAGCGATATTACTGCTACATATCTAAAACCGCGTCCCTACTTTATACGTTCAGCTAGTTTAACCTTGCTTTCAGAAAGAGCGGCTGGTTTAACCCCAATGATTATTGCTACTTCTCCTCAAGGATTTCTCCACTAAAGGAAGACCTTTTTTCAGCCGTATATTGTGGATTACCGCTTGGGAGGATTCTCTGGGGAGCTTCCTCAATTAGTCTGAGTAATGGATCCACTCACCTTATATACTGTTTACAAAGACCGTCTCATTTCAGGAAAGACTGTCGCTGTGGTTTATTGTCTCTATTTGGTGATTTGCTTTTATAGAATTACTGCTTTGATAACTGACAGACTTTATTTCTCCCGATATTATCTATGATTAGATTAGATTAGATTCAACTTTGTCACTGCACATGTAGATACAAGGCAACGAAATACAGTTAGCATCTAACCAGAAGTGCATTTTCGCAGTGCAAATAATTAGCATATATAAGTATATAAACAATAAATAATTTGCATATATAAACAATATATAAAAATATATAAATAATTTGCATATATAACAGTATATAAACAGTATACAGAGGGAGGTAAATGCAATGAGTGCAAATGAGCAAATGATTATAGGTGGTGCAATAAAGAAGGTATTGTATACCATTAAATAATGAGTCAGCGTAATTTTGGTTTGAACTGTGGTGGACTGAACGCTCCTCACAATCCAATCAGTATTTTAAATCTACTGAATCAGAAAAAGATATTGTGCTGTTACAGGAGACACATCTGTTGTGTTCTGACTTCAGATCACATTTTCATCATTTGAGACAAAAGCAAAGGTGTAGCTGTTGTAGCTTCACAATCTTAAATAAATGTGGAAATGTGGGCAGACCTTGCAGGTAGGAGAACTATTTGCTATATAGATAGAAGATAGAACTCAACAGCAGGAAAATTGCTCTTATCTCTCTCTGTGTGTGTGTGTATTCCAAACACATCTGGCAAAACATACTATCATACAGTTACCCAGAAAATGCAAGAATTTCCTCATTATTCATTAGTCAAAGTCAAGTCAAAAGTCAAGGAAGCTTTATTGTCACTTCAACCATACATAGCTAATGCAGTACACTGTGAAATGAAACAACGTTCCTCCTGGACCAAATGTGCTACACATAACAAAAACAAAGTACAGGTGACGCGGACAAACATAGAGCTAAACATACTGTAGAGATAAAGTTAAACTATACTTAAGGTGCAATCTTTAGTAAAACTAGATATACAACAGAAGTGCACAGGATGACAAGACAAGACAAACAACATATAGCCGACTCTGTGCAAAAGAACAGTGTTGACAGTGAGTGCAAATATTAAAGTTAACATGTAAACAGGACCAATATAAAGTGTAATGTAAAGTGACATATGCGTGCAAACAGGACAGTTTTGTGTGTGTGTCTGTGTCCAGCACAGTATAGATAGTTCTCTGTTGAAATACCTGTTTGCTTGAGGGAAGAAACTGTTACACAGTCTGGTTGTGAGGGTCTGAATGCTCCGGTACCTCTTTCCAGATGGCAGGAGGGTGAAGAGTGTGTGTGAGGGGTGTGTGGAATCATCCACAATGCTGTTAGCTTTGCGGATGCAGCGTGTGGAGTAAATGTCTGTAATAGAGGGAAGAGAGACTCCGATGATCTTCTCAGCTGTCCTCACTAATAATAGTAGTCAGTGACTTTAAAACAATGTGGGACTCTGTGCTTGATAGTTCCAGCTTATTGAGGTTCAGAGAACAGGAGCTTATGTACATCTACCCATGTATTCATTTATTATTTATACTCTTGCTCCTGTATGAATATAGCACTTGATGCTGAACATGAGGTTAAAAACACCTAACTTAACTGAAAGTCTCTTATCTGCCACTTCCTCTAGAGTGTATATGGTGATGAGATGATCTAGATTCAGAGCCTGATTTAGAACATTTCTAAACTCAAAAAATGTCTAGATGTTGCTAGACTCACTGCTGCTATGAAAATGACTCTGCTGGAACCCTCCTCACTCTCTCTCTATATAAGAGCATGGACTCTGTCTTTTATAGCTGTAATCTCCATGGAACTCTAAACAGCCTGAATTAATGGCGCTAATGAGGTTCACATTAATCACTGGTCCTTACGTGTTGTCCAGTGTGAATGACCTTATTGTTGTTCATAATAATGGGAATTATTTAAATAATATTTATGGAAGATAACACAAGGCTGTTTATTGATATGTGATTGATTTTATGGCTAAATTACGATGAATTTGCTAGTTAGCTACAATATATGTGTAGTGTCATTAGCTAGATTACACCATATTGTCCTACCTCCTTCTGATTATTATCATGTTTTATTTTTTTACTCTCTCTCTCTGACCAGTGATGCTAAACAGTTGCCTGTGATCTGCTCTCTCAGTTAAACAGCAGTAATCAAGCACTATGTTGTGAGAGGGAGCTTTTAGTGTTTTTATCTGATTTATTATGATAAACTAACAATCAATTCAGAACACTAATTACTTCTTACTTCTACAAATGTTTCAGTTGATCATGGTGTCAGTATTGGTGGGTTGTTATAGTTAGTTCTGATTACTGGGAGAGTTACTGCTACCCCAATTCTCCCTGGAAGCTACACTCCTGTAGCTGAGAGATTGTGGAGTTCAGAAAGACGTCCCTGCTCCTGTAAATGTCCTGATGTGGTGTCCTGTCCTCTGATTTGTGTGTGTGAGAGAAACACACTCACATTTCTGTTGCAGCTTCAACTTTAGCTGGATTATGGCTGTGTGTTTGAGATCAGTGTTCTGATATTTCATCATTTCTCTTCCAGTCTGCGTGGGTGTAATCTGACAGAGGAAAGCTGTAGAGCTCTGTCCTCAGTTCTCAGCTCAAACTCCTCTAGTCTGAGAGAACTGAACCTGAATAAGAATAAACTGCAGGATTCAGGAGTGAAGCTCCTCTCTGCAGGACTGAAGAATCCACACTGTACACTGGAGATACTGAGGTACACACACACATGTATCAGAGTTTTAATAAACATCAGCAACCTCCAGTTCTCATCTGTTGTAACTGTAATTGTAGAGATCTGATATATTGTCATTGTGTGTGTGAGATGGAGAGTAAATGTAGTGTATATAAAGATTTTGTGTAGTTCATGTTTTAAGACTGAGTGTGTTAAGTGTGAGAAGGTTTTCTTTCTTGCAGGATGAGGAACTGCAGTATTACAGGTGAAGGTTGTGCTGCTCTGGCTTCAGCTCTGAGGTCAAACTCCTCAACACACCTGAGAGAACTGGATCTGGACGGTAATAATCCAGGAGAATCAGGAGTGAAGCTGTTCTGTAATCTACTGAAGGATCCACACTGTAACCTGGAGACACTACAGTGAGTTAATGACTTCCTGTCTCTTTACTCTACTGTATTGTAAGACACTGAGTAATATTCAGTGTGTTCTGTAAAATGTCACATCTAGTGTGTGCATTACGCTTCTGTTGTTCATAAGGAATGTGATGAGTGACTCTGTTTAACGTTGTCTGTAATTCTGTCCTCTTCTGTTTTTCAGAATTCAAGATTATGAATTCATCAGGTCTCAAACCTCTTGTTCAAGGTAAAGCAGTAGTGGTGTAGTGTTAGAACCCGTCCCACATTTCCAGCAGTTTGGGAGCTGAATCATTCATATTCAGATGTAGAAGTTCCAGAACAATAACCGTGACTGACCACATCTTTTTATCCACTCAGCTACAAGTTACTTCAGGCTTTAATCACATATTTTACAGTCCAATCCTTCAGCATCTACACACAACACAGAGATATCATCACACCATCACACTGATTACACAAACACACATCCAGCTGTTGGAGATGTTTATAGTGAATTTTTACCTCCTTATTTTTATATCACATTTGTTTCTCCACAGATGATTGAGTTACAGCTGTAATATTTATCATTTTATTTCTTTATAAATTACTTATTTTCATATCTCTGTTCTTTGTTTGCTAATCTGTGTTTAATTGTAGCCATGGTAACAGGTATGCTGATTGATTTATTGTTGTTGTGACCCAGTTTTGTATACAGTATATGTTGTATACATGTCATGTCCACTGTGTGTAATTACAGAATAAACAGTGAGTGTGAGTGAAACATAACAATTCAGGTGTTTGAGGTGTGTTTGGTCACAAACCTTTCTGAAGCAGTAACTGTTCTGTCTCAGTAACATGATCACTTCCTGTCTCTTGGGTGCTGCAGTATTGTGTGTGGAGCTGAACACAGGAAGTTACTGCACAGAAAACATTCAACAATTCAATTTAATGAACAATTCAATCTCAACAACTTAATTTAAGTCCTACATGATGGAGCAGACTGGAGCCCAGTGTTAGACCCAAATCATGTTCATTCACATGTTAAAGAAATCTGTCATTCTTTAACAAACTGTTATTGTACAATAAAATAAAACTGAATTTTTAAAAAACCCATACAAGTTTTTTTGTGTTAATGAGACAGGAGGAGTGCAGAAAGTCATGTGACACTTCTGTGTGTCCTAATTATCATATCACAATGATGGATACGCAAAGCCAGCAGCATCGCACACACTCCTCACACACACTCTTCACACACACTCTTCACACACATTCTTCACCCTCCTGCCATCTGGAAAGAGGTACCGGAGCATTCGGGCCCTCACAACCAGACTGTGTAACAGTTTCTTTCCTCAAGCCATCAGGCTCCTCAACACCCAGGACTGAACTGTACAAAACTCTCTCTCTCTCTCTCTCTCTCACACACACACACACACACACAACTTATATTGTTCACTACTTATTACACTAACTACTGTATTTTTACACATTACGTGTTGTCAGGCCACTATACATATATATACACTATATTGCCAAAAGTATTCGCTCACCTACCTTGACTCGCATAGTGCTTAGAACTTAAGTGACATCCCATTCCTAATCCATAGGGTTCAATATGACGTTGGTCCACCCTTTGCAGCTATAACAGCTTCAACTCTTCTGGGAAGGCTGTCCACAAGGTTTAGGAGTGTGTTTATGGGAATTTTTGACCATTCTTCCAGAAGCGCATTTGTGAGGTCACACACTGATGTTGGACGCGAAGGCCTGGCTCTCAGTCTCCGCTCTAATTCATCCCAAAGGTGTTCTATCGGGTTGAGGTCAGGACTCTGTGCAGGCCAGTCAAGTTCATCCACACCAGACTCTGTCATCCATGTCTTTATGGACCTTGCTTTGTGCACTGGTGCACAGTCATGTTGGAAGAGGAAGGGGCCAGCTCCAAACTGTTCCCACAAAGTTGGGAGCATGGAATTGTCCAAAATGTCTTGGTATGCTGAAGCATTCAGAGTTCCTTTCACTGGAACTAAGGGGCCAAGCCCAGCTCCTGAAAAACAACCCCACACCATAATCCCCCCTCCACCAAACTTTACACTTGGCACAATGCAGACAGACAAGTACCGTTCTCCTGGCAACCGCCAAACCCAGACTCGTCCATCAGATTGCCAGATGGAGAAGCGCGATTCGTCACTCCAGAGAACGCGTCTCCACTGCTCTAGAGTCCAGTGGCGGCGTGCTTTACACCACTGCATCCGACGCTTTGCATTGCACTTGGTGATGTACGGCTTGGATGCAGCTGCTCGGCCATGGAAACCCATTCCATGAAGCTCTCTGCGCACTGTTCTTGAGCTAATCTGAAGGCCACATGAAGTTTGGAGGTCTGTAGCAATTGACTCTGTAGAAAGTTGGCAACCTCTTCACACTATGTGCCTCAGCATCCGCTGACCCCGCTCCGTCAGTTTACGTGGCCTACCACTTCGTGGCTGAGTTGCTGTCGTTCCCAAACACTTCCACGTTTTTATAATACAGCTGACAGTTGACTGTGGAATATTTAGGAGCGAGGAAATTTCACGACTGGATTTGTTGCACAGGTGGCATCCTATCACAGTTCCACGCTGGAATTCACTGAGCTCCTGAGAGCGACCCATTCTTTCACAAATGTTTGTAAAAACAGTCTGCATGCCTAGGTGCTTGATTTTATACACCTGTGGCCATGGAAGTGATTGGAACACCTGATTCTGATTATTTGGATGGGTGAGCAAATACTTTTGGCAATATAGTGTATATGTTACAATCATATATGTTATTAGTACCTGGTTTTTCTACTGTTTTTCAAAGCTGTACATCATTTCATTTTATTTCATATCATTTTACATTCCATTGCACGTTCTTTTTGGCTTCAAACAAATATGGCTTTAAACACTTTTCCTTTAAATAAGTGAATTCAAATGAATTAACCACAACTTCTTGGAAGCCGTACGAGATATTGGGCTACTTTTCTTGCCGAAAGCCCGGTGAGTGTATAGCATGTTCACTTTTAGCTCGTAGCTGTGGCTAATATGCTAACAAGAAATGACACCACACTTGATATTGTTGTCTAGATACTTGTCATGAAAACCAGTCGGGAGTTTGTGAGAATGATGTCTAATGTCACGCGCTTTGATGCCTTTTTGTAACATTGCTAATGAATAAATGGCATATTTTATGCGCCAATCGCGTTAGCTCTAAGAGCTAATGCTAATCGCTAGCTTGGTCCTGTTGACTGAAACTTTCTGTTGGTGTTGACTTGTTAGTTCAATTATTATCTTGATGTGTGGTTTGCGGGCATTCCAGTTTCGGGGTGCAGCTAAATATATATATTTTTTCTTTTTTTCTTTTTGGGTACTGATGGACGGACAAGCAGAGAGTCGAACTGCTTCTTCTTCTTCTTGTTTAATGGTGAATAACTCCTTAGGATCATTATCGCCACCTACTGTACTGGATGTGAAGTAAGTTGACATAGGTGATGAGTCTGAAATTTGAGAAGGGGATATTTTGGTGGATGTTCCGTTTTCCTTCCAATCTATGGCGCACTCAGTTCACATGCTCATGCTAGCGCTGCGTGTTTAGCTCCTCTAACACTCACAATTAGCTCTTCATGCCCCAGATTAGGTAGAATACATATATATAGGTAGGTAGATAGGTAGAATATATATATATATAGTGCTTAATTTGTAAATGAATAATTTCCGGAACAAAACCAGCAGTCTCTCACCGCTGTGACCGACACCAACCACACAACTTAAGTTTTCCCGGAACATGACGTCACTAAACTGTGGTAGCGCAATTATAAACATTAACTTCTTCTTCTTTCGGCTTTACCCTTCAGGGGTCGCCACAGCGAATTATCTCTCTCCACCTATCCCTATCTTCTGCATCCCCAACACTTGCACCCACTAGCTTCATATCCTCATTTATTACATCCATATACCTCCTCTTTGGCCTTCCTCTTTTCCTCCTGCCTGGCAGCTCCATGTCCAACATTCTCCTACCAATATACTCACTCTCCCTCCTCTGAACATGTCCAAACCATCTTAAGCTGGCCTCTCTAACTTTGTCCCCCAAACGTCCAACATGAGCTGTCCCTCTGATGTACTCATTCCTAATCCTGTCCAACTTTGTCACTCCCAAAGAGAACCTCAACATCTTCAGCTCTGCTACCTCCAGCTCTGACTCCTGTCTCTGTCTCAGTGATACTGTCTCTAAACCGTACAGCATGGCCGGTCTCACCACTGTCCTCTACACCTTCCCCTTGATTCTTGCTGAAATTTTTCTATCACACAGAACTCCCGACACCTTTCTCCACCCATTCCAACCTGCCTGCACTCGCTTCTTTACCTCTTTCCCACACTCTCCATTACTCTGGACTGTTGACCCCAAGTACTTAAACTCCTGTACCTTCTTCACCTCTTCACCCTGTAATCTTACTGTTCCACTTCCCTCCCTTTCATTCACACACATGTACTCAGTCTTACTACGACCGAGTTTCATTCCTCTTCTCTCCAGCGCAAACCTCCACCTCTCCAGGTTTTCCTCCACCTGCTCCCTGCTCTCACTAGAGATCACAATGTCATCTGCAAACATCATTGTCCAAGGAGACTCCCGTCTGTCCTCCTCTGACAATTGGTCCATCACCATAGCAAACAGGAAGGGGCTCAGAGCCGATCCCTGATGCAGTCCCACCTCCACTTTGAACTCCTCTGTCTGCCCTACAGCACACCTCACCACTGTCCTGCTCCTCTCATACATGTCCTGCACCACTCTGACATACTTCTCTGCTACTCCTGACTTCCTCATACAGTACCACAGCTCTTCTCTTGGCACCCTGTCATACGCTTTCTCCAAGTCTACAAACACACAGTGCAACTCTCTCTGACCATCCCTATACTTCTCCATCAACATTCTCAGAGCAAAAATTGCATCTGTTGTGCTCTTTCTGGGCATGAAGCCATACTGCTGCTCACAAATTTCCACTACCTTCCTTAACCTAGCTTCCACTACTCTTTCCCATAGCTTCATTGTATGGCTCATCAACTTTATCCCCCTATAGTTGCTGCAACTCTGCACGTCACCCTTATTCTTAAAGATCGGCACTAATACACTTCTCCATTCCTCAGGCATCTTCTCACTCTCTAAAACCCTGTTAAACAGACTAGTTAAAATTCCACTGCCGCCTCTCCTAGACACTTCCAGACCTCCACCGGGATGTCGTCAGGACCAACTGCCTTTCCACTTTTCATCCTCTTCAAAGCATTCCTGACTTCATCCTTTCTAATCTTATCTACTTTCTGTTACACAGAGTTCACCCCTTCAACTCTTTGTTCCCTCTCATTTTCCTTATTCATCAGCTCTTCAAAGTACTCCTTCCATCTCCTCCGTACACTCTCCTCACTTGTGAGCACCTTTCCATCTCTATCCTTAATAACTCTAACTTGCTGCACATCCTCCCCATCTCGAATCCTCTGCCTAGCTAACCTGTACAAGTCCTTCTCTCCATCTCTAGTGTCTAACCTAGTGTACAACTCGTCATACGCCTTCTGCTTGGCCTTAAACACCTCCCTCTTCACTTTGCGCTGTAACTCCTTGTATTCCTGTCTATTCTCTTCAGTCCTGTCCATGTCCCACTTCTTCTTGGCTAACCTCTTCCTCTGAATACTATCCTGAACTTCCTCATTCCACCACCAAGTCTCCTTATCTTCCTTCCTCCTTCCAGATGACACACCCAGCACCTTTCTTCCTGTCTCCCTGATCACTTCTGCTGTAGTTTCCCAGTCATCTGGCAGCACTACCTGACCACCCAGAGCCTGCCTCAACTTCTGTCTAAATTCCTCACAACATTCCTCCTTTTTCAGCTTCCACCACTTGGTTTTCTTCTCTGTCTCTATCTTTGACCTCTTCTTACAGACCTTCAAAGTCGTCCTACACACCACCATCCTATGCTGTCTGGCTACACTCTCTCCCACTACCACTTTACAGTCACTAATCTCTTTCAGATTGCCTCTTCTACATAGGATGTAGTCTACCTGTGTGCTCCTACCTCCACTCTTGTAAGTCACTCTATGCTCCTCCCTCTTCTGAAAATAAGTGTTAACCACAGCCATGTCCATCCTCCTAGCAAAGTCCACTACCATCTGTCCTCCAAGGTTCCTTTCCTTAACTCCAAACTTGCCCATCACCTCCTCATCACCTGTGTTCCCCTCACCAACATGTCCATTAAAATCTGCTCCTATCACCACTCTCTCACCCGTGGGAATAGTCTCTATCACCTCATCTAATTCACTCCAGAATCTCTCTTTCTCCTCTAACTCACAACCTACCTGTGGGGCATAACCACTAACAACATTCAGCATCACCCCTTCAATCTCTAACTTCAGACTCATCACCCTGTCTGACACTCTCTTCACCTCCAGAACATTCCTCACAAACTCCTCCTTCAGGATCACACCTACCCCATTTCTCTTACTATCCATACCATAAAATCCTGCTCCTATACTACGAGCCTTGCTACCCTTCCACCTGGTCTCCTGTACACACAGTATATCCACCTTCCTTCTGTCCATCATATCAGCCAGATCTCTACCTTTCCCTGTCATAGTGCCAACATTCAGAGTTCCTATTCTCAGTCCTACACTCTTACCTTTCCTCTTCTCTCTCTGTCTGCACACTCTCCTCCCTCCTCTACTTCTTCGACCAACAGTAGCCCAATTTCCACCAGCACCCTGTAGGTCAATGGCGCTGATGGCGGTCGTTGTTAACCTGGTTTTACACTAAATCATACTTAGCCTTGTGATTCTCCAGCTAGAGCGCTAACAGACTTTAGCCAATTTTTACCGATTTAAATGACACTGTAATAGTTGGACTAATCATATCTACAGCTTAACATATTCTCAAGCTCTAGAGAACCTGTCTATTTGTTGTAATTATTACAAAATTAATTGTTAAATATAATATAAATATAATGTTTAGCCTAATGTTAGTTAAGCTGCTAGCGAACTTGGCTGTTGGTTTAAATGACACTAAAATCCTGAACCAAGTTGATGAGCTTGAACAAGGAGAATTTCATTTATTTCTACAATATAATATTCATTATTAAAAAGTGAAAAATTAAAAAGTGACTTTTAACAACCCTGACTACTGGTTTTACACTAAATCATGTTTAGACTACTGATTAATCAGCTCTCCTAAAGAGCTTGGTTACAGGTGTATGTTATCTACCTATAGAACTTCACTAATCATTTTATTTACACAATATCATAGTGAGTATAAAGCTAGTTAGCTTGATGAACTCAGTTTTAATAATTACACAGTATAATATTTGTATAGATTTGGGTGGTGGACAGGGGCAGGAGGTTTTAGAGAGTTACATCTCTTCTTTCTTAGCTGCCATCTTTCAGAAAGAGGGGTGACTGACATCGGCCTGAAGGTGCCCGCTCTCCGTGAGGCATTCGCTGTGAGTAAAACCTTTCTTCAGCTGCTGTTATTGCGCAGGTAAAGTCCACTCTTCTTTAATGTATATTGTGTGCTGTCTTATATTCAGACTCTGCTTGCCAGCATCCACAACCAGGACTTCTTGTTTGTGGTGGGAAAAAGGATTGTCATGCGACTGGCAGCAGCTAACAATCAGGTGACTTCAGAATGATGAAAGACTGTTTGATTTTTGTGATGAAAATCCTTTCAGTTACTCAGTCATAGCCAAAGTTAGTTACAGAGATTTTTTTGTTTGTTTGAACAGGATGTAGTTGGTGTGCTGTTGGCCTACGAGGCCCTGATTCGATTCCTGAGGACGTCTTCCAATCAGGAATCGATTAAAGCAGAGCTCAGCTCCTGTGTAAGCTAATAAACGCCTGTGTGAAATGGCAGATGTTTAAACATAACCAATTTTGCTAATAAAGAAAACAGGAGTCCAATATGTAAAGCTAATTTATTTTTGTAATTTTTCTGCTCTGTGCAGGATCACCACTACAACTTCCTGGATGTTTTTTATGAGCTGATTCTCTTCGGCTGCTTTATAAATGGCTCAAAACCTCAGCCAGTAAGTGTCTTATCAGGAGATTTCTAAGCAATGTTTGAGTTTCAGAACATGGTCTATTTGATCTCCTTTTCCTTTTTCCATATTTTTAAAACCTGATAAGACATGGCATTAATGAAGCTTGTCTTTCTTTCCAAAAGTTTAAGGGAGGATTCTTGGAGCGCCTGCTTGCGCTCTTCAGCATGTGGGACGTGGACGTGTGGGAGCCTGCAGCAGAGCTGTACTTCACAGTGCTTATTGTAAGTGTTGAATATCTTCTGATGCCACGATACACAAATTCTCGGGATTGTATCTTAAACTCAGTGACACTATGTTGGATGTGTGTGTCATTTGTCAATAGGATTACCTTACAGAGCTTGTTGAAGTACTGTTCACTCAGCCTCTGGAGCTGACCAGTGACCCAGCAGCCTTAGCCACCACAGTTCAGCGACTCCTCAAGCTGCACGTCCAGCTGATGATGGACATTTTGGAGGAGCTCTGAGCAATGTCTTTCCCCTTACCCACTTCATCTTTTCTTCCACTTCATTTCATGTTCTTTTCTCTCACTTCTTTTTCCTACATTGCTCAGACTCCACATGTAAGTATGAATTAATTTTATTTCTATTTTTGATTAAATTAATATTTTAAAAATCTCTTCTCCTTTTTTACAGGTTTGTACAGTGAACCCCAGGACCTGAAGAAGGGCTTAGCCCTTAAGATCATTCTTCCCTTATTAATCTATCCCTTTTTAATCAGTCCCTCTGTTCCTATCCCTCTCCCCCTATTCCCATAAGTTATTATTATAGATAATATATAGATAAATAGAATTGTTTATGAATAAACTTATTTGTATAATGATTATATACTTTACCATTTTATGATATTACCTTCATCTCGATTTATCACTTCAATGTGGAGATCCTTTCTTTTCTGCCATTGTGTTTCTGTCTTTCTGTTATATACGTAATGTCATATACACATATGCTATAATGTTATTTGTTATTTTTCCACGTTTTAGTAAACCATTTAAAAGTTGTGAAATTCTTTAAAAATGATCTGTATATGAGTGAAACATTCTGTTTGTGTTTAAAGGAAAATTTTATACATATACTGATGACTAAAAATAATCAGAATGAGGCTCTAATAGGAACAAATATAAATATTTATTTAAGTAATCATAGTCATGTAAATAATAGGATAAAGCCTTCAACCCTCCCTCTGCTTAGTGCCAAGCTGTTCCCCACCCCTTCTACATGAGGTATCATGCTGACCAGAGTAGGGGTCAGTCTACTGATCATGATTTTTGACTCAGTGGTAAACACAAGTCTCTTTCTGTTCCCATCCTTTCCTGTCTTCTCCACAGCCATGTAAGTTAAATGCTCTATCTCTCTCTCACTCTCCCTCATTGCCAAAGCAGAAAAATATATACTACAAAGTATAATTCATCACCTGCTACATTAATCACACAAAATACATTGAAATGTGAATTAAATTAAATTAAATTATAGGTTTGTGTGATTTTGTGTTCAAAATGTTTGACATTGATTTTCACAGATCTAATTGGTACTGCAGCCGCACCCTCATTGCCTGACACCCCAACTTCCTGGCCTGCCCTTTAGATACACCTCTACTGTTTAGTTTGTGTAATACTTTATAATCTGTGTAATACTCTGTAATCTGTACAGATTGATTAGTTGGCATGTCATGCTAAGGAGGAGTCTTCATCTTACAGTGCAGTCCAAACCCTGAATAAATAAAACCAGGGGCAACAATCACTTCTGTATTATGTGGAAGAAACTCTTACTCAGATCATAAAAAGGAAATGTTTGTGACATGTAATCCATGTAAGTATCCATGTTTAACGTAATGGATATTCTCCAGCCAGCAGTTACTGCTCATTGAAATTAAAACAGAATCCGGAGTGGGTGGAATAATCAACCCATTTGCTCATATTTCTTAAACCACATCCATAACCAAACCAATAATTCCATCTAAAACTCTATCTATCCATCTATCTATCCATCCATCCATCTATCTATCCATCTATCTCCAAGTAGCTATCTTATTCCTTAGAATTCACCTCATCTAAAGGCAAAAGAAAAGTAATTCCCAAATGAATTGTGTATCTGTAAAAAGGTATAAGTCTTTCCTTTCCCTTTCTATACATCTTATACTAAATTAACTCAAAAGCTCTCAGATAAACACTTTTTCACTTTCTGCAATTTTCATTACAGCAGGTCTGAGGTCTTGAGGAACCATCCCACCCCCGTACCACAGTGTTGCTGTAATTATAAAAAATCTAATAATGTTTTCTATTACATTTTCTTCACTTTCAAGGGCATTTGCTCACAGCAAATGTATCCCCAAATCAAACTTAAATATAGTGCTTGGCTTCAACAGCTTTACTTTTGGCAGCAGAACGTCCAGCTGAACGATGATGGTCCATTTAACAAGCATACCTGAATGCAACATGTCTTCTAGTCTTTCAGCAGGAACTGAATTGTTAACTTTAGTAGTTGTGAATGTTGCAACCTTAAAATATACAAGCCTGACATTAAAATAAATAATGAGTTCATTAAAATAAAAGTAAAAAATGATCAGGCAGTTACAGAACCATATGTGTTTAACCCTCAGACAGATATAATGGACTCATTACATTGAGAAGGATACCAAAGAGCTGTACCACTCCCTCACTCATGCTGTTTAGGAGCCAAGGGAAGCACCAATTCTGTTTTTGGTGCTAGCCATGGACCTGATGCAGCAAACCCTTTTTGCTTTAGAAAGAGCTGAGTCCGGACTAAAATATGTTGCAGAGCTCCAAATCATGTCCCTGGTCTCCAGGGTGACACTATATGAGCTGACACAAAGTCATACTTGCAAGACCCAAAGGTTAAGGATGAAGTCCTGTTAGAGAAAGTGACTGAACACAGTAAAACACACAAGCATGATACACTGATGGACAAGGTGGACCAAGGCATCAAAGCTATATCTATCTCTCTCTCTCTCTCTCTCTCTCTCTCTCTCATTATATATATATATATATATATATATATATAAATAAAACAGCCCCCCCATCTCCAAAAACAGCAACCACCCATGGCCACTACCTGCATGCCACGCTTACCTTACATGTCTATTATTTTTTATTTATTCATTATTTATTTATTTACTTGTGTGTTTAATATTTAGATGTGTATATATCTCCACTAGTTCATGATGCATTAAAAAAGTGAGATGTGTAGAACAGCCCAGGTCCTCCTTCACCTCCATGATGACATCACAGAGCTGGTGGATGTTAGAGACCTTCCGCTTCCCCACCTTAGGGTTTAGGTCTGGAGACATGCTTGGCCAGTCCATCACCTTTACCCTCAGCTTCTTTAGCAAGGCAGTGGTTGTCTTGGAGGTGTGTTTGGGGTCATCATGTTGGAATACTGCCCTGTGGCCCAGTCTCCGAAGGGGGGGGGGGGGATCAGGCTCTGCTTCAGTATGTCACAGTACATGTTGGCATTCATGTTTCCCTCAATGAACTGTAGCTCCCCAGTGCCAGCAGCAGACCATGACACTCCCACCACCATGCTTGACTGTAGGCAAGGCACATTTGTCTTTGTACTCCTCACCTGGTTGCCGCCACACACGCTTGACACCATCTGAACCAAATAAGTTTATCTTGGTCTATTCGGACCACAGGACTGACAGCTCAGTTTCAGGGTCTTGGCAATCTTCTTATAGCCTAGGCCATCTTTATGTAGAGCAACAATTCATTTTTTCAGATCCTCAGAGAGTTCTTTGCCATGAGGTGCCATGTTGAACTTCCAGTGACCAGTATGAGAGAGTGTGAGAGCGATATCACCAAATTTAACACACCTGCTCCCCATTCACACCTGAGACCTTGTAACACTAACGAGTCACATGACACCGGGGAGGGTAAATGGCTAATATTTCCTGTAGGTCTATAGAATCCCATACCTGCAAGCAAGCACAATTCGTGTGTGTGTGTGTGTGTGTGTGTGTCAGAGTCACAGTAGGGGGCATTTGACTGTGAGTGATGACATGCCTTTGAGGCACACCCCTTTATGAAGTAATTAAAATTTAGCATTTTCTAAATTATCCATCCATTTTCTATACCCACTTTATTCCTAATTAGGGTCACAGGGATCTTCTGGAGCCTATCCCAGCGCACATTGGGCAAAAGGCAGGGGCACACCCTGGACAGGTCACCAGTCCATCACAGGGCCACACATATAGACAGACAACCACACACTCTCACTCACTCCTATGGGCAATTTAGAATTACCAATCAACCTAATGTACATGTTTTTGGGCTGTGGGAGGAAACCGGAGTACCCGAAGTAAACCCACGCAGGCACGGGGAGAACATGCACACTTTGAACCCAGGACCTTCTTGCTGTGAGGCAACAGTGCTAACCACTAGCCACCGTGCTGCCCCTTTTTCTAAATTAGTACACACTAATATTTGTACTAGCTGAATGTGCATTAAATATTATGTTGATGAAATGAAAGGTTTGGTTTTACATTTTTTATCATGTCAAAGTAGATATGTCTTTGTGCTCCTTAACCCTAACCCTAGGATAAGCTGTCAAACACACAATTATTTTTTTTATAAAATATAAATATATAAATATAAAATATGACAACACCACTGTGTTTCTGACCTCTTAAAAACATTTATGGTACCTGCAGTTTTACAGTACAACTTTCAATTATGGAAAAAAATATGCAAATTTATTAACCCAAAATCATTAACCCTATACACAGTGTTGTATAAAATACCCAAAAGCCATACTTGAGTAAAAGTACGGGTATTTGGTTAGAAAATGACTCAAGTAAAAGTTAAAGTCAACCATTATAATTCTACTTGAGTAAAAGTCTTAAAGTATCTGAAATAAACTGTACTTAAGTATCAAAAGTAGTATTTTCATGAATGTATTCATGTATGGAAAGTAAAAGTAGAAGTAAATTAATAAAAAAGCAAGACTGTAAAAATTTGGAGAATTATGAATTTTATTCTGTATTGCTTTCTTTCTTAAACTTCTCAACAAGTGCACCACCAAAAAAATAAGACTTGCATGAAAGAAAGAAGAGGCCTTTAGAACTTAGTGAACTGTATTGTAATGAAGTGTACAGTATCAGTGTTTCCATACATGTGCACTTGTAACTAAGGCCATGTCCACACGTACCCGGGGATTTTTAAGAAGTGAAACAGAAAATGTATCGGCGTAAAAGTATAGAATTTGTTTCAAAAAAGTAGTGAAGTAAAAGTGAAAGTTGACAGAAATATAAAATCTCAAGTAAAGTACAAAAACTCTCAAAAAATACTTAAGTACTGTAACAAAGTCATTTTACTTCTGTTGCTGTATGCTGTGGATGGATCTGTGTGGACAGCCTGTGACCAGGAGACAGCAGTGGACAGAACCACTTGGAGACTATCACACCGTCACGGATCTGCCGTTACATCTGTCAGCTTGTGCCAGCAAGGAATTAGTGTCTATAATGAACTACAAAGAAACTACACGGACAGATACTAGTGAGTACAGATGGATAAACTATACTTTATATACTTCTGTAAAGCTGCTTGGAGACAATGTCCATTGTTAAAAGTGCTATGCAAATAAATTGAATTGAATTGAACTGAAATGAACCTGTGAAAGGGCGACTTATCACTGAAATTCAGTCAATGAACCAGACCTCAGATCTCAATTCAGTGTCTGTTCCTGTGCTCAATCTCGGCCACAAGCTCTGCCTCAGCAATGGCTATTGCAACTACCTCAAGCTCCCCTGCAGGGGCAGCTGCAAAAAGCGGGATATGGACAGAGTTTGACTCTCAAGTCCTTGCATCCCAGCTGCATCACACAACTGGCACTGACGCCTTAACTGAAATGAAGCGGTACTCAGAAGAGAAGCCGATTCCAAGACTGACTACTTTGTTGAAAAAAGAATGAACCAGTGTTCCCATCTATTAGCAAGCTTGCCAAGAAACACCTGGGAGTCACTGCATCATCTGTACCCACAGAAAGGATTTTCTTGAAGGCAGGACAGTTAGTATGCCAGAGAAGAAGTGCAATAAAATGGGAACATGCTATTGTTTCTGAACAAAAACCTCTAAGTCTTAACAGGGTGTATAAAAGGGGCTACAGGGAATATTTCCTTGGACATAGGAGGGCTTTGGGGGTATAAAGCCAAAGACAGAATCAGATGTATGTGCTTTTCTTTCATTATTTGCACTTTATTTACTTCAATTTTACAAGCAATTGTGTGCACTTTTTTTTATAAAATGAGGCAGATGTGTCTAATGAAAGGGATAAAAGTTTTACAAATATTTCTTCTCCAGTAATAATTTTGTGCACTTTGTTTATTTAAAATGTATTTGAAATGTATATTTGTTTTAAATTTATTTGTTTCAAAACAAAGAAGTGCTAAAAGAGCATTTTTTACTATATTATTGTTTCTAAATGAAAACCGAAAAAACAATATATATAGTATAAAAAATATAGTATAGTGTGGTCTAGTATAGAATAGTGTAGTATAGTGTAGTATTGTATAGTGTCGTATAGTATAGTGTAATAGAGTATAGTATAGTATAGTATAGTATAGTATAGTATAGTATAGTGTAATAGAGTATAGTATAGTATAGTATAGTATAGTGTAATAGAGTATAGTATAGTATAGTATAGTGTAATAGAGTATAGTATAGTATAGTGTAATAGAGTATAGTATAGTATAGTATAGTGTAATAGAGTATAGTATAGTATAGTATAGTGTAATAGAGTATAGCATAGTATAGTATAGTGTAATAGAGTATAGTATAGTATAGTATAGTGTAATAGAGTATAGTATAGTATAGTATAGTGTAATAGAGTATAGTATAGTATAGTATAGTATAGTATAGTATAGTGTAGTAAAGTATAGTGTAGTATAGTATAGTGTAATAGAGTATAGCATAGTATAGTATAGTGTAATAGAGTATAGTATAGTATAGTATAGTGTAATAGAGTATAGTATAGTATAGTATAGTGTAATAGAGTATAGTATAGTATAGTATAGTGTAATAGAGTATAGTATAGTATAGTATAGTGTAATAGAGTATAGTATAGTATAGTATAGTGTAATAGAGTATAGCATAGTATAGTATAGTGTAATAGAGTATAGTATAGTATAGTATAGTGTAATAGAGTATAGTATAGTATAGTATAGTGTAATAGAGTATAGCATAGTATAGTATAGTGTAATAGAGTATAGTATAGTATAGTGTAATAGAGTATAGTATAGTATAGTATAGTGTAATAGAGTATAGCATAGTATAGTATAGTGTAATAGAGTATAGTATAGTATAGTATAGTGTAATAGAGTATAGTATAGTATAGTATAGTATAGTATAGTATAGTATAGTATAGTATAGTATAGTATAGTATAGTGTGGTGTAGTGTGTAGTGCAGTATACCATGGTAGTATAGTACAGTATAGTACAGTATAGTACAGTATAGTATAGTATAGTATAGTATAGTATAGTATAGTATAGTATAGTATAGTGTAGTAAAGTATAGTGTAGTATAGTATAGTGTAATAGAGTATAGTATAGTATAGTATAGTGTAGTATAGTATAGTATAGTGTAGTATAGTATAGTATAGTATAGTATAGTATAGTATAGTGTAATAGAGTATAGTATAGTATAGTGTAATAGAGTATAGTATAGTATAGTGTAATAGAGTATAGTATAGTATAGTATAGTGTAATAGAGTATAGTATAGTATAGTATAGTATAGTGTAGTATAGTACAGTGTAATAGAGTATAGTATAGTATAGTATAGTGTAATAGAGTATAGTATAGTATAGTGTAGTATAGTGTAATAGAGTATAGTATAGTATAGTATAGTATAGTATAGTATAGTATAGTATAGTATAGTATAGTATAGTGTAGTATAGTGTAATAGAGTATAGTGTAATAGAGTATAGTATAGTATAGTATAGTATAGTATAGTATAGTATAGTATAGTGTAATAGAGTATAGTATAGTATAGTATAGTATAGTGTAGTATAGTACAGTGTAATAGAGTATAGTGTAATAGAGTATAGTATAGTATAGTATAGTGTAGTATAGTGTAATAGAGTATAGTATAGTATAGTGTGGTGTAGTGTGTAGTGCAGTATACCATGGTAGTATAGTACAGTATAGTATAGTAAAATGTCATGTAGCATATGGTATGGTGCTATGTGGTATAGAAGTGTACTATAGTGTTATATAGTATAGTGTAGTATAGTGTGGTAAAGTACAGTATAGAATATTATTTCGTAATATAGTGCAGTATCTATTTTATTTTATTTTATTCATATATTATATTTATAAACAAGATCTGCTATGAACCCTCTGGTTTTGGTAGAAGTAAATGTTGCTGAGACAAAAGTGTTCAGCAATGATAGATTAAAATGCTTAAAAAAACGATTAAAAAAGTTTTCATCATTATTATTTAAGTATAGTTTAGTGTTATATTGTATTGTAGTGTAGCAGTGAAGTATAGTATACTTTAATACAGTATAATAGTGGGTGTAGTATGGAATAGTGTAGTATGGTATTTTGACATAGTGTTCTAGTATATTTCTGAAATATTTATTATGAGTTAAAAGTCATTGTATATTTCTTTTATTGCTAAATTGATCTTAATTCATTTTATTTCGGCTTTGTGTATATGTTTGATTGGGGGACTACAGTAATGCTGATAAAGAAACCGCCTGCTGTAACACAAAAATTCCCTTATGGGATCAATAAAGTCCGTCCGTCCGTCTATCCATCCATCCATCTATACTCACACGAGTATCTGTCTGTCTATCCATCTATCCTCACTAGTATCTGTCCGTCTATCCGTCTATCCTCACTAGTATATTTTTATTTTATTTTTATTAGATTATAAGATTTATTAGATGATTATAGTAGTAGATTTAAATGTTCTTGGAAATAAATAAACATACACAAAGTTGATTTTGAAAATTTAATGAAAATACAAATGAGGTAAAATAAAATCAGGTCTAATATTATTTACAATAATGTCAGTGTAAGTGATTATTATTTACAATAATGTCAGTGAATAATGAAGTGAATTACAATAAAGGTTTAATATTAAGAATAAGAATAAGAATAAGAATAATACGAATAAGAATTAAAAATATAATAATAACAATAATATAACAATATAACAATAAGAAGAGGAATAAAAAAATAACAATAATAGTAATAATAAAAAGAAGAAGAAGAAGAATGATGGTGTTTATAAATTCTTCCTCTTATTCTTCTTTCTCTTCTTGTTTCCATCTCTAAAAGTCCTCTTGAGGACAGAAGTCAGAAATTCATTTTATTTCCTGTGTTCACTGTGATGTGATGTAATGATCCATTTAAATATGAATCAATATCAGAAACATAATCATACACTTTCTTTAACATGTAATATTTAGCATGCAGAATATTGTTATTGTTGTGTGTTTGCTTTTTGTTGTGTTTCGGACCTGAAGTGGAGCTGGAACTCTGATTTCTGAGACACTTGTGTCAACAGCTGTGTCCTTACGGACAGCTGTCTCCACGGCTTCCAGAGTTT
The DNA here is from genome assembly GCF_019097595.1 of Hemibagrus wyckioides. Lineage (NCBI taxonomy): Eukaryota > Metazoa > Chordata > Actinopteri > Siluriformes > Bagridae > Hemibagrus > Hemibagrus wyckioides. The sequence continues at coordinate 79,609 of NW_026690790.1, read as the reverse complement.
CCTCTGGGGCAGCTGTCTCAGTAGCTTCCACCCTGTCATCTGAGGCCGTTGTCTCCACTGCTTCCACATGTCCCTCTGAGACCGGTGTCTCCACTACTTCCACAGTTTCCACCGAGGAAGCTGTCTCCACAGCTTCCACAGTTCCCTCTGAGGCAGCTGTCTTCACAGCTTCCACAGTTCCCTCTGGGCCAGCTGTTTGAACAGCTTCCACATTGTCTACTGGGGCAGGGGACTCGGCGGGACGGACATTCTGTGAGGCAGCAGTGTTGACAATGTCCTCTGAAGCAGATGCCTCGGCGGTTTGGACAGTGTCCTTTGCACAAGGTGTCTCAACAGCCGGGGTGCTCCTTTCAAACCAGAGAGGCAGCACTGGTTGGAGCAGTTTTGGTGGTACATTGTGCAGTGTTGCACAATGCTCGGTGCTCTCTGCAGGCACTTTCTGTGGATGGTGTGGCCAATCTTCTTGATAAATTTTCTATTGCCCTGGTGTTGGGAACTGGGGCGTGCCTCCACTTTGGGCTCCTCTGCCTTGCGTGCCTCCACCTTGGGTTCCTCGGCCCTGAGCACCTCCACCTTGGCCTCCTCGGCCTTGCGTGCCTCCACCTTGTTCTCCTCTGCCCTGCGCACCTCCACCTTGCGCTCCTCCCAAGACCTGAAGTACTCGATGGTGCTGTAACACAACAGAGAAGCTGCACTTAGAATCTAAACCCTGCTGTTAAAAGTTATGTCCTCAGCAGCGGAATTACCACCTGATGTTGACTGAAATACCCTCATAAGACCAAACAAATCTCTGTTTCGACAATATAAAGAGTTCAATGCAATTAGTTTAAAAAGGAATGTAAAAAATCCTGATATTTGAACCCTGGCTGGTAAAAAGACACTAATTTACACGTGACTTACACTTGCCGGTCGTTCAGGAGTTTTCCGTTCAGCCGTTCGATGGCCAGCGCCGCCGCCTCCGCTGACTCGTACTGAACGTACCCATAACCTTTTGATTCCACAACCTTCAGGAGAAACACAGCGTGTCAACACACAACAACACACTAATCATGAAACTCAGATATTCAGCTATTCATATATATATATATTCATATATAACAGCTCAAAGCTCGAACCTTGCATGACACGATCCTCCCGAACACAGAGAAAGTGTCAAACAGGGAGGTGCAGTCAATGGACCAATCAAGGTTCCTGATGAATATGTTCCCTCCCTTGATGGGCTTGGCGGTGGGTTCCCAGTTTCACCACATGACACGCATGGGTCTCTCCAGGAGGAGTTCAAAACTGAACATGTCAATGGCTCTCTCAGCTGAGGGAACAGAAATAAGCCATTCATTTTTAATTAAAGTCTATTATAGTCTATATATAACTCATCCAAATATCTTTTCATATCTTTTTAGTACCATTTAAAACATGACCATATCCATATAGTAAAACTATAAAATACTACAGAAGTTACACATGTAGCCTTAAATCTGCTGCAAAAACAGGTAAGAAACAGTGTAGAAAAAAGAAAAGGTTTGTTTTACCGTCATCTCGATAGCGAAAGTTGACGTACGCGTATCCGAGAGGAGAGCCGGTCTTCCTGTCCCTGCAAATGTGGACAGATTGGACGTGTCCTGCAGGTCTAAATCTATTAGAAAGTATCACCTCTGATACTTCAGGGTGAAGATCTTTCACAAACAGTGCAGCCATTGTATAAAACAGTTAAAAGTGGTGAAATGCTGCTAAACGCTGTAAAAATACTGCTAAATGGTGTAAAATCGCTGTTACACAAGGGGCACTGTTTCTCTGTCGATAGCTAAAGGTGGTCTGAGGATGGTTGCTATGTACGTCATCAGGTGATGTTCAGAACAGAATTCGGAATTCTACATGACCTCATGACATCATGTAAGCAGTTAACATTAAACAGTTAAGTTCCAAACCCCAATAATGAATCCAATTCAAAATGGCTTTTAATATTAATATAGAAACACTGTATAGGCCTGGACAGGAAAGAGGCTGAGCTGCAATTAATCCCCAAAAAACATTCACTGACTACATTTTCAATGCATAGATATTAACCTAACGTAAACACTACTCTTTCAAGCTGCATTTAAACTTTTGCATTTAATATACATATATATATATATATATATATATATATATATATATATATATATATATAGAGAGAGAGAGAGAGAGAGAGAGAGAGAGAGATTTAATTTATTTTTTTAAATTCATGATTGGCATGGATATGGAACAGGATAATACATGAGACCATTCAGCAACGAATCTTTATAATCTTTATAATTGCGCTACCACCGTTTTGTCATAGCGGCGAGAGACTGCTGGTTTTGTTCCGGAAATTATTCATTTACTAAATAAACACTGAGCGGGAACATGCACTAGGAGAATATTAAGAACAAAAGGCCACCCTGGCAGCGGTGGGATTTGAACCCACGCCTCCAAAGAGTTGAAATGTGGATTGGCTGTCCATATCCTCCACCTCCTGTTGAGGTGGCTTGTTCATATGAACTTACAGCATGTGTGTCCAACCAGCATGGGAATGCAGCCCAAGGTTGTGAAACACTTATGCCGAGTTCACACTGCACGATTTTCAAAGTAGTCGGATCACTGTTGTTTTCACGCTGCACGACTGTCTGGGGGAGCATTCAGTTGCTGCTGTGTGGCACACAGCGGTAAACGGGAAGCACACACACACGACAAGGGTGGGACTCGACCCCACGTGTGCAGAGCACAGCGGATTAGCAGTCCATCGCCTTAACCTCTCAGCCACCTCATCGGGTGGCAGCGCTTCCAAGGAGCCTTGTCAAAAGCAGGGGTTTTCTAAGGGCATGCAGGCTAGGAGGCTACCTTGCCAATGATTTGTAGGCAGGTATTGAGGCATGCGGTCACGTAAACTGAAGGGTGCAGGCTAAGCGTTCAACAAGAACCTAAGAGTTCTGTAGCACACTAGTTTTTTGCTCTCGCCTCAGACCAGGGGGCTTTCAGATCTTTATCCTGTGCTATTTCCACGTTTTGCTGTTTTCAAGTCTGAGGCATAAGTTGCAGAACTGTGCTGGGGGACTACACTACCTCCAGCTGCCGAAACCCAGGATCGAACCAGGGACCTTTAGATCTTCAGTCTAACGCTCTCCCAACTGAGCTATTTCAGCACCTCTGCCAAGGTTCTCCTGTATGTGTGAGTGAGCAGGTTTTTTGTCGGTACGACTGCACACCACGTCCAGACCGGAGAGGCAAACTTCTTTAGAAAGCGGTAGAGCTTTTTCCTTAAGGGCATAGACAGAGGGCATGGTTGCCTTACACCACTCAAATCCCACGCTACCCGAGGGCGCCGGTGGGGTTACGCGTGCGTGGTAAGAAGATGACCAAGTCATTCGGCCAGACAAGGAGGAAGCCTGGCACGGGCACTACAAATGGTCTGCCGTGCGACTAACACGCCTTCCACTTCACCAGCTCTACAGGAGACATCTAACCATTCCCAAGGAAGGAGGGAGCTCGGCCTTGGCTCGCGGCCGGTCACTGACCTTGAATGGTCTCGGCTTAAGGCCCCGTGGTCAACCGCCACCCCTGTAGCCATGGGCGGAAGGAACGCTTCTGCTTAAAGAAGAATAAGAAATGTGTTTGAATCCACATTTTCTAAAGGTGGCTATATTATTATTACTATTATTTTTTAAATTATTTTTTAACCAGTCTGCTCTGATAAAAATATTCAGCCTGATCTACCTAATAAAAATAATTATGTAGTTCAAGTAAGACTAGTCTTTGTATTTATTACTTAATTTTCTATATGTAAGAAATACTTCTTGCTCTAAATTTCTGCATTTCCTTAGTCATTGTTTTGGGTTTGCTCTACTTAACTTTGAAAGTTTTAAAAGTGTATTTTTATTGAAACTTAAACCTAATTTTTTTTAAAGCTTCCATATTACTTAACTTTGAGTGGACCCTACTTTGTTTTTCTAAATGTACTAGTCACATTTGAAAGTTACATTTACTCCCATTTTCTGGTCAGGAACTAGGCATTTCCTATGCATTACAGGTAAAATATGAATTGTGTAATTATGCATTTTGAAATGCAACTTCACCCAGCACAAGAATAAAAGGAAGGAGATTTTTTATTATATGCACACACTCATGAACAGTCAGTTCTTCCAAAATGCACTTGGTCCTGAATTTACACAACATGAAATAAAGTAAATACAAGAAGAAGCAGCTCGACTCTCTGCTTGTCTGTCCATCAGTACCCAAAAGTAAAAAAAGAAAAATATATTTATAACAATATGTGAGAGTATATCAAGAGTGTGATATGAACAATGTCCTTTCTGCAGTTATGTACAGTCTACAGTGTGATGTAGAATGTTAGTGTGTGTATTAATTAGGAGGTTGTTGTTGTCCTCAAAGTCCACATAGGGCTGGCAGCGTTGCTTTGATATACCCAAATCCTCACGAAGCAGAATCCAGCTGAGGTTGGTCCATCTCTGGATGCCTCAGGATCCTCGCAGGGTTGGCCTCTGTCTACTGGAGCTGGCACAATCTCCAGATGCCTCGGGATGGGTAAAAAAAGGAACAGGTGGAAAGGAATTAGCATTCGTAATATTAGCAGGACTAGATGATAATGTGCATTTGAAAGGCTGCATTTTAAAGGCTGTTTTAGTAATAGTGGAAATATGATTTTCAAAGGACAAGTTGCTGTCTAATATTACACCCAGGTCTCTCACTGCTGAGCTAGCCATAACAGTACATCCTTCTAAATGCAAGCTAAATTCTAATGGAGGGTAATGTAAAACTTCAAACAGGCTTCTTCAAGGTGAGTTGTTTTATTATGGTTTGACATAATAGGCTTGCTTAGTCATATCCATGGTCTCTGCTATTTGTGTCCCTAAATTAGTGTTAGAGTGAATGAGTGCAAAGGTTACTGTGAAGACAGAAGAGAGAGAGGAGAAATGTGAAAAGAACTCCACACAAATCTCATGCTTACTCTCCCCATCTGGGAAGCATCCGATCTTGAATGGGAAAAAACATGTATTGTGGAGCTGCATCTGTAATATGTATATAAAATGGAACATTGATATATTGTAGAAAGTATTCAAAACTGTTCGTTTCCTTGTTTTTTTGATAGGTTACTCCCTTATTCTGAAATTAAATAAATTCTCCAAAAAACACCATAACAAAAAGTATAGTTTTTCACATACTGTATGAGTGTAACTTATAAGTATATGTTTTGTAACTGTTTCACATTTCTCTTCATTCCTCCTCCCAGTCCCTGCTATGTACAAACATCCCACTGTGTTATTAGGGGTTACAACCGGCCAGATGATGAGCAGTGCCTTGTTTCCTCCAGAGGTATGAATATCAGTACCTATAAATGTCATCTACACCTCTATTAGTTCATTAGTAGCTGCTGAGAATATGCTCCTTGTAAGGTTGTGACTGAAATGTTGTGCGGTCTGTGTCTTATTATTTTGCATGTTTATATTTGCAGCCTGGCTAGCTAAGCATTTAACTCACTGGTTCGTGTGAGTTTTCCTTCACATCAGGACAATTGTATATAAAGACAAATAGGGTTATGACCAACTGATCCATTTTAATTTTTATAGAACTAAATGCAAAATGTTTACTATTTTTTTAAACTGGTTGCCTACAAGCTATATGGTTGATATGAGGTGTGATATGATGTGTTGTGTGAGTGACTTTCCTGTTCCCAGTATCTTAAACTCTGAAGGTGAATAAAGTGTTGTTGTTGTTGCTTGTAGATTGAACTAAATGTAAAAGAAGACATGACAGAAGACTGGTGATAAACCAAGCTAAACATGTGGTGCTAAAAATATAGCTTAGGTACATGTGATTTCCACTGATCACACTTGAGATTTTTCTAAAACATCATTAACAGTCATAGCAAAAACACGTCATAGCTTGTAGACCTAAGAGGCAAGATTCTGCTGAGGCACAGATCTGAGTATTTTCATCATCTTTGAAGGTCCCTGTGACTTAAATACACAAACCTAAACAAAGCACAGGGGACACCTATTAGACATAATGACAGAGACTGGACACCAACAAAAAGGCAGTGGGGGCCTCTAGTGGCCAGAAAACAGTCCACAACCCTGACAGGAAACCAGTAGATAGCAGTTTATATTCATTTTTCATCATAAAATGGACATAATAAAGCCTCCAAAAGTCATGATGGACAAATCAATGTGTATAAATTACACCAAAATATAGATTTTAATTAAAACGCTTAAGAGAAACATTATTACAGACTTTTGCATAACAGCTGGATAGACTTTTATTTGATAATTATGTGCAGTATTGACATTAAAATTTATACTTGATTTGGATTGGTCAGAAGGTGTTCAGCATGGTCCTGATAGCAGTTCAGGTTTCAAATCAAATCTCTCTTTTTTAAGAATGTCCTCTTTCTGATTATTGTTTCTCTAAAAACTCCAATCATTTAACCCTCCTGTTATCTTCGGGTCAATTTGATCCGCTGTAAAAAGTACTCAAGTACTTTTTTTTTTGGTTTTAAAAGTATTTCCCCGCAGATTCTGGCTGGTCATTTGTTCCAAATAAAAGATGAGATGTGTTGTTTTAAAGTCTTAAAGAAAGTTTTAGATATAAAAATTGGAACACACTAAAATAAATACAGAAATCTAGGCAAAATGTTCATCTTTACTGAGTTTAAACGACCAGCCAGAGAAATGGGGAGAGCTGACCAGCGAGCAAAATCATTCTGAGATTTTGTGAACTGTACCAGCTCTCCCAATTGTTCAGTATGAATGGCAATTGCTAAGGGTTCAATTACCAATGCAAAAAGCAAAGGTGAAAGTGGGCAGCCCTGTCTTGTGCCATGTTTCAAGGGGAAATAAGAGGAAGATACTCCATTTGTCCAAACTGAGGAGACTGGGAAGGAATATAAAATTTTAATCCAGGAAATGAATGTGTTGCCAAAACCAAATTTCTGTAGCACATAAAAAAATGTAATCCCATTCTACATGATCATGTTTGTGTCAGTTTCTTCCTCCTCCCTGCTCCCCAAAACATGCAATCAGGTGAACTGGCTACATGCAATCATGTTCACTTCAAGAGAGAGAAAAGAGAGGTTTAAAATCATTTCTATAATCTACTATTTAAAACAGTCCAGGCTGGTGGAGGTGGTGCAACGGTGTGGGAAATGTTTTTATGGCACATTGGGCCTGCTGGGCTGCTTAAATGCCACAGCCTCAGAAAGTTATTAGTGTATTAGTGCCGATCTTTAAGAATAAGGGTGACGTGCAGAGTTGCAGCAACTATAGAGGGATAAAGTTGATGAGTCATACAATGAAGCTATGGGAAAGAGTAGTGGAAGCTAGGTTAAGGAAGGTAGTGGAAATTTGTGAGCAGCAGTATGGCTTCATGCCCAGAAAGAGCACAACAGATGCAATTTTTGCTCTGAGAATGTTGATGGAGAAGTATAGGGATGGTCAGAGAGAGTTGCACTGTGTGTTTGTAGACTTGGAGAAAGCGTATGACAGGGTGCCAAGAGAAGAGCTGTGGTACTGTATGAGGAAGTCAGGAGTAGCAGAGAAGTATGTCAGAGTGGTGCAGGACATGTATGAGAGGAGCAGGACAGTGGTGAGGTGTGCTGTAGGGCAGACAGAGGATTTCAAAGTGGAGGTGGGACTGCATCAGGGATCGGCTCTGAGCCCCTTCCTGTTTGCTATGGTGATGGACCAGTTATCAGAGGAGGTCAGACGGGAGTCTCCTTGGACAATGATGTTTGCAGATGACATTGTGATCTGTAGTGAGAGCAGGGAGCAGGTGGAGGAAAACCTGGAGAGGTGGAGGTTTGCGCTGGAGAGAAGAGGAATGAAACTTGGTCGTAGTAAGACTGAGTACATGTGTGTGAATGAAAGGGAGGGAAGTGGAACAGTAAGATTACAGGGTGAAGAGGTGAAGAAGGTACAGGAGTTTAGGTACTTGGGGTCAACAGTCCAGAGTAATGGAGAGTGTGGGATAGAGGTAAAGAAGCGAGTGCAGGCGGGTTGGAATGGGTGGAGAAAGGTGTCGGGAGTTCTGTGTGATAGAAAAATTTCAGCAAGAATCAAGGGGAAGGTGTAGAGGACAGTGGTGAGACCGGCCATGCTGTACGGTTTAGAGACAGTATCACTGAGACAGAGACAGGAGTCAGAGCTGGAGGTAGCAGAGCTGAAGATGTTGAGGTTCTCTTTGGGAGTGACAAGGTTGGACAGGATTAGGAATGAGTACATCAGAGGGACAGCTCATGTTGGAGGTTTGGGGGACAAAGTTAGTGAGGACAGATTAAGATGGTTTGGACATGTTCAGAGGAGGGAGAGTGAGTATATTGGTAGGAGAATGTTGGACATGGAGCTGCCAGGCAGGAGGAAAAGAGGAAGGCCAAAGAGGAGGTATATGGATGTAATAAATGAGGATATGAAGCTAGTGGGTGCAAGTGTTGGGGATGCAGAAGATAGGGATAGGTGGAGAGAGATGATTGGCTGTGGCGACCCCTGAAGGGAAAAGCCTGTCATCATAATACACACAAATAATCTCATCTCATCTCATCTCATCTCATCTCATCTCATCTGTTGTGCATTAATCACTAAAGTTAAAAGTAAAAGGTAATGTAAGAATGGAGTATTTAAAACCTTTTATATTCTTATACACAAATGCCTGACAAGATTTCGTATCTTGCAGTGCCTTCTGCTGCCCTCTCCATACCACCTGAGTTCTTTCAGAGAGAACTTGCATCTACCAAGCAACAGGTGGAGGAGAAAAGACTGCAGAAACGTAAGAGGCCTGAAGCTCACCATCAGCTGAGAAGATCATCAGCGTCTCTCTTCCCTCTATTATGGACATGTACTCCACATGCTGCATCCGTAAAGCAAACAGCATTGTGGACGACCCCACACACCCCTCACACACACTCTTCACCCTTCTGCCATCCGGAAAGAGGTACTGAAGCATTCAGACCCACACAACCAGACTGTTGAACAGCACACACACACACACACACACACACACACACACACACACATATTTCTTGTTCACATGTACACGTCACTTTAATATTTGTATCTCTTTGCACTCACGGTCAAACACTATTCTTTTGCGTCAGCGTTATGTGTCTTGTTTGTCTGCACTGTCTTGTCTTGTCATCCTGTGCACTTATGTTGTATGTTTAGTTTCTAAAGAATGCACCTTGTAGTATAGTTGTATACTTGTAGTATAGGACCTCTGGTTCAGGAGGAAAGTTGTTTCATTTCACCGTGTACTGCATCAGCTATATATGGTAATAAAGCTTCTTTGACTTTTGACCATGTCGGACGCCCGTGTAGGTTTTGTAAGATGGAACTAAAGCAGGGTCCGAACAGTCCACATATACACTACCAGTCAAAAGTTTGGACACTCCTTCTAATTCCATGGTCTTTCTTGATGTTTATTTCTTTCTACATTGTAAAACAATGCTGAAGGTGGCCGAAATCCAGAATAATGTCCTTTGAACAGTTGATATTGAGACATGTCTGCTACTGATGCTCTGTAAAGCCTTCATAACAGCTCTAATCTGAGGTGCTGTTAATTGGTGATTTCTGAGGCTGGTAACTCTAAATGAACTTCTCCTCTGCAGCAGAGGTAAGTTTTGGTCTTGCTTTACTGGGATGGTCTTCATGTGAGCCAGTTTCATCATGGTGCTTGATGGGTTTTGCAAATGCACTTGACAATACTGTTCTTGCAAGAACTATTCCAGAACACCTGACCTTCGTGTCTTAAAATAACAACTGACTGTTTTTTGTTGTCGTTACATATGGATTACTTAAGTCCATGTGTGTTATTTCATAGTTTTGAAATCTCCAGTATTGTTCTAGGATGTAGAAAATAAATCCCTAAACAAAAAACATTGAATTAAAAGGTGTGTCCAAACTTTTGACTGGTAGTGTACACACACTTTTCTATATATTTTCAGATAGAATTTGTATTTATTTTTAGATATATTTTGTATATATTTTGTCTTTATTTTAATGTGTATTAAATTAATTAGTGTTTAAAGTTTGCAATAATATGTATATATGTGTGTGTGCAGTCTCTGGTGTGTGTTTTTTCACATTTTTTGTGACTTTTGTTTCGATTGCTCTTTAGTGTTAAAAATGTCAAATAAATAAATTGATTGATAAACACTGATTTCTTTGTTGTTGTGTCTCTATTTACAGAATTCATTATATATTATTCATAAATGTGTGTTTACATAAACTCTTTCATGAACTGCATGCTGTCTTTGTGCTTATAGTTCACAAAGCCGTATGCAGCATTTTTTTGTAGCATTGCAGCAATTTTCACTCAGTTAAAAAATTTCATTCATTTGCACTGAGTGGGATTCGAACCCCGTTCCTGACAAACGTTTTAATAAATTTAAATTGGCTGTGACATGAATTTACCACCTGGGACAACAGCAGAAAAGCTTCAATTTCCATTTTTCCAAGCTTCCAGTTTTGTAATAATTCAAGAGTGTGTATGTTACACAGACAATCTCTAAATAATTTAAAAGCCCAATTTGTTGTTCAATATTGTTTTAGGCTTTATATTGCAAAAGTTAAATGGTAATGACTATTAGGCTCTGTGGCGTTATAGTTTGCTTGAGTTTTCACTGATTTTATTTAAATTCATTTTGGGATAGTTATTTCCTTTGCTATAAATCTTTATGAATAAAAATAAACAATAAACAACAATTCAAGAGTCTGTACATTGTTATAATATGCTATGTTACAAAGGTGTAGGTTACACAGGCAATCTATATTATTAAATAACTGCATATGGATTAAAAACAACACTCAGATTTATGCATGAATTTATACATTTCTATTTTCTACACTGCAGGGTTAGCTGATGTTTATTCAGATAAATAATACATAGAATAAATAAACAGTAAGTTGATAAATAAAATAAAATAAAAAGTAAGTAGATAAATAAGAGAAAGAAAGAAAGAAAGAAAGAAAGAAAGAAAGAAAGAAAGAAAGAAAGAAAGAAAGAAAGAAAGAAAGAAAGAAAGAAAGAAAGAAAGAAAGAAAGAAAGAAAAGAATGAATGATTTTCCCTAATGAAGTTTAAAGCATTAACCAACTCTTTATTAAAACATTCAGTGTTATGGAAAAGAACCATAATGACAGATATTCACACATTTATAGTCTGTAGGAAATAAAAAGCTATAATGCATCACATGAAAGTAAAAGTAAAAAAACTGTAAGGACGGTTGAGAATGAACTCATTTCTGTATCCAATAAAGCGGTCATGTCACGGTACAAAAACGAAAGACTCGAACCCGAAGACTCGAAAGGTGAACTAATCTTTTCTGTTTACTGATCTTATGCGATGTTGCGCATGCGCGGTGAACACAATATGAACAAATCACTCCCCGAGACGACTCGATGTTCTCGAGTCATGGGAAAGATTCGTTCAAAATGAACGTCTTAAGCAAGTGAGAAGATGGGCGATTCCACACAGCTACATGTAATCCATATCAATGTATACGTTAGTTAGATGCCCTTATTGTCCAAGGAATCAGGTATAATATGTCTAAAATGGTTGTTAAATGACCCCAGTTGTTTTGTGTAGGTGTGGAGGACATGGTGCTTTCTTTCTAGAGGAGCAGAGTGCTGGGGTTGTGCTTACAGAGACTGAATGGATGCTGTGACCACAGGCACAGTTTAGGACACACACTGACCCAAACTCCCCATCCTGAGACTTTGGAAGAGATCTGTATTTATTAGTTTTAAACTATGTGCAGCAAATTGTGGAAAAAATGTGTTTTAATTACGTTTATAGCATCATTTTGCAATGCATTTAACCCTAAATCCTTCTGCAGCTTTTATGGTGGCATGCAACTCCATAATGATGTTGATCTGTCTCTAACACACATACATAAATAAAGAGTCTAGAAATCATTTCTAATTTAAAGAGTTGTTTTGAGCTTGACTCTGACAAGAAGCCATTGTTAATATGAATAAACAGCTCTCTCTCTCTCTCTCTCTCTCTCTCTGGCCTTAATATGAAACAGTAACACTCACCGCTTTAATAAAACTTTATTTTCTTTCTTTCTTTTTTTCAACATAGGACAGAACTAGCAGTAACAGCCCTTGACACAGAATTACAAAAACTTAAAAAAAACTTATTATAAATGATAAAACTACTGCAATGGGCAGAAACAGAAGTGCAGAGTCAAATACTTTAAAAACATTATGCAAAAAAAACAAACCAACAACTGTATTTTATATATCAAACATGTAGATCTTGTATAAGCAAGAACACTGCTGTAATGGCAGCCCTGAACATTCAGACTAAAGCTTTTATCTTTCCTGGTTTCTGGAATGGCCATGTCCTGATTAGTGCATGTGTCCGTCTCTGATCCTGCAGCCCCTGACCCTGTATCTGACTGACCTGACCCTGTATCTGAGCCTGTATCTGACTGACCTGAGCCTGTATCTGACTGACCTGAGCCTGTATCTGAGCCTGTATCTGACTGACCTGACCCTGTATCTGACTGACCTGAGCCTGTATCTGACCCTGTATCTGACTGACCTCAGCCTGTATCTGATCCTGTATCTGACTGACCTGAGCCTGTATCTGACCCTGTATCTGACTGACCTGAGCCTGTATCTGACCCTGTATCTGATTGACCTGAGCCTGTATCTGATTGACCTGACCCTATATCTGACTGATCTGAGCCTGTATCTGACTGACCTGAGCCTGTATCTGACCCTGTATCTGACTGACCTGAGCCTGTATCTGACCCTGTATCTGACTGATCTGAGCCTGTATCTGACCCTGTATCTAACTGACCTGAACCTGTGGATATGGTGATACAGGACTCTGATTAAGAGTCTGGGTTAATACAGAGATCAGAGTAAACACAAAGTGAATGACATTACTTTAAAGCTCTACATTTCATCATGATGAAACTGAACACATGAGCTTAGTGCTGTTAGCGCACTACTCTACTGTTTGAGCAACAATAATGTTATGCTATGATGCTAATGATTGTACAATGATACACTTGTCCAGTTCATTAAAATACTCTTAATAACAGGAACAGGGTTATTATACTTCTAATAACAGGAAGTTTGACACGATACTACAATAGACACACATTTAAGAAACGGATTAATTAAATCTTCTCACTTGATTAAGACAGGTTCAAACACTAACCGGCAGAGTAGCGCGTCAGTGACGTCCCTTTACTGATAGGCTGTGATAGGGCAGTAGGTTGAGCAGTGGACCAATGGGGACTTTTATCCCGCCCCCTAATCTGCATAAAATTCTACGCGTGATTTTTGGAATAACAAACACTAGCATGCTGGAAAGAACAAACTAGCATCCTTGTGATTCACGTGTTTTATTTATTTTTACGAGTACGATATTTATGGCGCGGATTTGACGCTATATAAAACATTCAGGGCTGGATTAAACTCTTTCCGGTCTCGAGACCTATTGATAAGGATTAGCCCTAGCCACGCCCCTGGTTACCATGGAAATGTTCTGACATTACAGAATCAGAACAGTGACGTGGGACTGCTGAAGGGTTGATCATTTCTACTTTGGAGACGGTTCACACTTTCAGACTGAGGTAAGAGAGATTTTTTGTGTCTTCAAACTGACAAGTGTTTAAAACTCTAATTTAATGATCTAAACGAAAACATTATCCATTTAGTCAAAGTAGCTCTTAAAGGAAAACAGGTTGGAGAGTCCTGTTCTATAAAGTTCTGCTGTTGTTGTGTAGATTTGTAGCAATTCAGTGAAGATGATGGCAACAAAGGTGATGAGAAAACACGTTAAGGTTTTTGTTCTAGTTCTCCTTTTTTATTATCGTCCTTTTAACACGTAGTTTCTCCCTAATACTAATTTAGCTAACATTAGCTAGTTCAGGCTAGCTACACACGAGCTAGTAGCAGAGACTGCGCCTTGTGCACTAGAAATGTACAGATTTCTGCTTCCTAAAGATACTGTGACAGACACTAATGTTAGTGGATCGATCCCTGATTCTCGTCCGGCACCAAGACCGTGCTTCTGCTCCCCATGTAGGGTTTTAGTCCTGCATATGCCATGAGAAAGACGGTGTATTTCTGACAGAGGGGTTACTGACCGGACAGCGGCACGAGCGCGAGACCGTGAGCTGCAAAAGCACGTGCCGTGTCCGGTGTGCACATGCATGACATTTAGCAAGAGTTTGTCCAAAAAAGCTGGAGATTAATGATCTGATCAAATCTATTAGTTCAGAAAGCTCCTGTATTGATTGGGTGTACTTCTGTCATGTTGTTGTAGTTTGTACATTTAGACTTCACAACCTTTAGTTCTGATCAGTTTTAATAGCAGCGATTATTAGTTAATAATTAGTTAATTGATTATTAGTGTCTAGTTAGGGGTTTATTCACTGCTATTCAGGTGTTATTTACCAGCTGTGACTGAGGTCATGTGACTGACGGCGTGTGACTGAGGTCATGTGACTGACGGCGTGTGACTGACGTCATGTGACTGAGGGCGTGTTAGGACATGTGACTGAGGGCGTGTTAGGACATGTGACTGAGGGCGTGTGACTGACGTCATGTGACTGAGGGCGTGTTAGGGCATGTTTCTACTTTGGAGACGACCACAGAGATCTGGGTTTGGTCCCTGCTTCCAGCGAAGTCTCCCGATTATTACACACACAATGTTAGTTAAATGAATGTGATTTCTATTTCTATGCTCTGTTGCAATCATATGCACAGGCTGTGAACACACTGTGCATTGTACACTGTCTGTGCATATGACATGACATTCATCCTGTGAATCACATTTATACCTGTGCACTGTTATACATGATCACACTGTAACACACACTGCACTGTTATACATGATCACACTGTAACACACACATTTTAAGACACATTGAGGCCATTTCTGTCAAAAATGAACACACTTAAATTAATACACTAGCCTTCAAAATAAGGGATGTACAAAACAGAAAAGAAATATATAAAAGGTGGACACTTTATAGCCTTGCTAAGGCCATAATAATATATATAGTGGGGTCCAAATGCCATTTTTTTTTATTTAATACATTAATTTGTTTTACAGATTATATTATTTGACAACAACCTGAAGTCAAATCTTTGAAATTTATGCTTTCTGAGTTTCTAGCATTTAGCATGTTGCCTTTTTTGCTTTAAATGAGTGTGTGCATGTGAGCTGCATGGACACCACAAGTTTATGCAAAACCTTACAAGTCATTTTAGATCAAATGCATCAGTGTGTCACTTGAACACATGCTTCAGTAAAAAAGATCAGACATGAGGAAAATCTGACCTTTTAAATAGACACCTAGAAAGAGTACAGAATCTTAAATTAACTATTGTTTACTTTCTATATTTTAAATAGGAAAAAGTGCAGTTGAAGAAAAATCCCAGATTATTAATGTGGTCACAGAATTTGTTGTTTTACCCGAGTTGGTTTCTTCAAGTCTTTTGTTTTGCGGTGATTGAATGAATCTGACATTTGACAAATTCAGACTTTCAGCATGTGAAATGTTAAAAAAAACCTGTGAGGGTGGACTAATGCAAATTTTGTTTGTCCAAAATTAAGAGATGACTAGAGCACAAGCCTCCATTTAAGAATATTGAGGATTAATATTATTATAATTATTATACATATTATAAAATTGTCGTCTAGATACTTGTCATGAAAACCAGTCGGGAGTTTGTGAGAATGATGTCTAATGTCACGCGCTTTGATGCCTTTTTGTAACATTGCTAATGAATAAATGGCATATTTTATACGCCAATCGCGTTAGCAGCTAATCGCTAATGCTAATCGCTAGCTTGGTCTGTGCCATTACTAAGCCTGTGATTGGTACAAATAATTGATAAGTGGTATTGGAAAAATAATTGGTTTTGAATTAAAATGAATTAACCACAACTTCTTGGAAGCCGTACGAGATATTGGGCTACTTTTCTTGCCGAAAGCCCGGTGAGTGTATAGCATGTTCACTTTTAGCTCGTAGCTGTGGCTAATATGCTAACAAGAAATGACACCACACTTGATATTGTTGTCTAGATACTTGTCATGAAAACCAGTCGGGAGTTTGTGAGAATGATGTCTAATGTCACGCGCTTTGATGCCTTTTTGTAATATTGCTAATGAATAAATGACATATTCTATGCGCCAATAGCATTAGCGCTAGCAGCTAATGCTAATCGCTAATGCCAATAGCTAGCTTGGTCCTGTTGACTGAAACTTTCTGTTGGTGTTGACTTGTTAGTTCAGTTATTATCTTGATGTGTGGTTTGCGGGCATTCCAGTTTCGGGGTGCAGCTAAATATATATATTTTTTTATTTTTTTACTTTTGGGTACTGATGGACGGACAAGCAGAGAGTCGAGCTGCTTCTTTTTCTTCTTCTTGTTTAATGGCGAATAACTCCTTAGGATCATTATCGCCACCTACTGTACTGGATGTGAAGTAAGTTTACATAGGTGATGAGTCTGAAATTTGAGAAGGGGATATTTTGGTGGATGTTCCGTTTTCCTTCCAATCTATGGCGCACTCAGTTCACATGCTCATGCTAGCGCTGCGTGTTTAGCTCCTCTAACACTCACAATTAGCTCTTCATGCTCCAGATTAGGTAGAATACTCCCATCCACACATATTATCATCTAGATCCTAAACCTGGGTCATAAATATATACTGTATTTAATCAGTGCTCTGTATACCTGTTCACGTTGTCTTTCCCCACTTCACTCTCATGGTGGAAGTGAGACTCAGATGGTGTCTTCATGCTTCTGATTCACTGAAGACTCCTGGTTTATGTCATCTGTAGTGGGCAGGGCAGGGGTCCTTGATCTCCACGATTGAGAACCCTGTGCTAAAATGAGGATGTGAACAAAACATTTCCTCTAAGGTACATAGTCTCAAGGTCAGCTTGCAAACCTAAAAGCCATACAGATGGCAGTGAAGGTAGTCACAGTAAGCTCCCTGTTTTACAGTTGTTCATGTTAAACAGCATTTTCTCAGGTTCTCCCAATGCATGTCGCACTACTCTGTGGTTGTTGTTTTGTTAAATCTGGTATTTACGTTATTTCATGTTGTGTAAATTCAGGACCAAGTGCATTTTGGAAGAACTGACTGTTCATGAGTGTGTGCATATAATAAAAAATCTCCTTCCTTTTATTCTTGTGCTGGGTGAAGTTGCATTTCAAAATGCATAATTACACAATTCATATTTTACCTGTAATGCATAGGAAATGCCTAGTTCCTGACCAGAAAATGGGAGTAAATGTAACTTTCAAATGTGACTAGTACATTTAGAAAAACAAAGTAGGGTCCACTCAAAGTTAAGTAATATGGAAGCTTTAAAAAAAATTAGGTTTAAGTTTCAATAAAAATACACTTTTAAAACTCTCAAAGTTAAGTAGAGCAAACCCAAAACAATGACTAAGGAAATGCAGAAATTTAGAGCAAGAAGTATTTCTTACATATAGAAAATTAAGTAATAAATACAAAGACTAGTCTTACTTGAACTACATAATTATTTTTATTAGGTAGATCAGGTTGAATATTTTTATCAGAGTAGACTGGTTAAAAAAGAATTTAAAAAATAATAGTAATAATAATAAAGCCACCTTTAGAAAATGTGGATTCAAACACATTTCTTATTCTTCTTTAAGCAGAAGCGTTCCTTCCGCCCATGGCTACAGGGGTGGCGGTTGACCATGGGGCCTTAAGCCGAGACCATTCAAGGTCAGTGACCGGCCGCGAGCCAAGGCCGAGCTCCCTCCTTCCTTGGGAATGGTTAGATGTCTCCTGTAGAGCTGGTGAAGCGGAAGGCGTGTTAGTCGCACGGCAGACCATTTGTAGTGCCCGTGCCAGGCTTCCTCCTTGTCTGGCCGAATGACTCGGTCATCTTCTTACCACTCATGCGTAACCCCACCGCCGCCCTCAGGTAGCGTGGGATTTGAGTGGTGTAAGGCAACCATGCCTTCTGTCTATGCCCTTAAGGAAAAAGCTCTACCGCTTTCTAAAGAAGTTTGCCTCACCGGTCTGGACGTGGTGTGCAGTCGTGCCGACAAAAACCTGCTCACTCACACGTACAGGAGAGCCCTGACAGAGGTGCCGAAATAGCTCAGTTGGGAGAGCGTTAGACTGAAGATCTAAAGGTCCCTGGTTCGATCCCGGGTTTCGGCAGCTGGAGGCAGTGTAGTCCACCAGCACAGTTCTGCAACTTATGCCTCAGACTTAAAAACAGCAAAACGTGGAAATAGTGCAGGATAAAGGTCTGAAAGCCCCTGAAAGGTAAAAGGTCTGAAAGCCCCCTGGTCCGAGACGAGAGCAGAAAAACTCGCATGCTACAGAACTCTTAGGTTCTTGTTGAACGCTTAGCCTGCACCCTTCAGTTTACGTGACCGCATGCCTCAATACCTGCATACAAATCATTGAAAGGTACCCTCCTAGCCCGCACGCCATTAGAAAACCCCTGCTTTTGACAAGGCTCCTTGGAAGCGCTGCCACCTGACGAGGTGGCCGAGAGGTTAAGGCGATGGACTGCTAATCTGTTGTGCTCTGCACGCGTGGGTTCGAGTCCCACCCTCGTCGTGCGTGTGCTTCCCCTTTACCGCTATGCGCCACACAGCAGCAACTGAATGCTCCCCCAGACAGTCGTGCAGCATGAAAACAACAGTGATCCGACTACTTTGAAAATCGTGCAGTGTGAACTCGGCCTAAGTGTTTCACAACCTTGGGCTGCATTCCCATGCTGGTTGGACACACATGCTGTAACATATATGCACACACATATGAGCAAGCCACCTCAACAGGAGGTGGAGGATATGGACCGCCAGTCCACGTTTCAAAATTAAGCTCTACCCCACCCCACAACTTCAGGCCCAGTATAGAACACACACACACACGTATACATAAAATGTTTTTTCCCCATGTTATGAGACTAATTCAATGTAATGCTTTCTTTCCGCTTCCAGGAATCAAAAACGAAAACAAACTGGAAAAATAAAGAAAACTGAAGAGCTGACTAAGAAGCAACATGAAAAGAAAAAAAGACAGTGGTCAGTTATTTTTTAGTACCATGGTAAAATGCTTCATGTTTTTTAGGTAAACGTTGAAATGTTGTCCTGTTTATTCCTGTTTTAATGTTTTTCTTAATTTTTTTTATTTTTGGCTTTTGTATTTTTGAAGCACTGGACAATGAAACTGTTTTGAACTTGAATGCATGATTGTGTAAATATTATCTGTTTCTTTCTGCATTATCTCAGACTAGTATACTTATTATCATTACCGAAATAATTAACCTCATTACCGAAACTCATGATTATTAGATGTTAATTTAATTAATAGAGATATAGTACTTTGATTTTAAATGCATGTGCAGAATCTTAAAATGATGTTCTCTCAGGTTTGTCACGTCATTTTGAAAAAATGTCAGGTTTCTTCAAAATATAAAGAAAAAATATTTGTAAATTGTGGACGGTGTTGCGGTAATGAGAGAAATCAGTCAAAATTTAAAAAACTGTTAAATTAAAAATAAATATTATTTCAGAACTTGAAGTAACTGTGCATGACTATTAATAATCCATTTTTAAAACTGTGAATTTTAAATTTTAAAGAAATTTAAATATTGTGAAAAAGTTCAATATTGGAGACTCATGGTGTCGCACTCTAATCAGCTAATTAACTTAAAATACCTGCAAAGGTTTCCTGAGCCTTTAAATGTCTCTCAGTCTGGTCCAGTAGGCTACACAGTCATGGGGAAGACTGCTGACTTGACAGACATCCAGAAGACGGTCATTGAGACCCTGCACATGGAGGGTAAGACACAAAAGGTCATTGCTGAAGAAGCTGGATGTTCACAGAGTGCTGTGTCCAAGCACGTTAATGAAATTTGAATGGAAAGAAAGTGTGATAGAAAAGGTGCAGAAACAACAGGGATAACCGCAGCCTTGAGAGGATTGTGAAACGAAGCCCCTTCAAGAATCTGGGGGAGATTCACAAGGAGTGGACTGCAGCTGGAGTCAGTCGCATTCCTTGTGTCAAGCCAGTCCTGAACCAGAGACGATATCAGAGGTGTCTTACCTGGGCTAAGGACAAAAAGGACTGGACTGTTGCTCTGTGGGCCAAAGTCCTCTTTTCAGATGAAAATAAATTTTCCATTTCATTTGGAAATCAAGATCCCAGAGTTTGAAGGAAGAGAGGAGAGGCAAAAAATCCAAAGTTGCTTGAGGTCCAGTGTAAAGTTTGGGGAGTGGTTTGGGGAGCCGTATCATCTGCTGGTGTTGGTCCACTGTGTTTTATCAGGTCCACAGTCATCTACCAGGAGGTTTTAGAGCACTTCATGCTTCATTCTGCTGACCAGCTTTATGGAGATGCTGATTTCATTTTCCAGCAGGACTTGGCACCTGCCCACACTGCCAAAAGTACTAATATCTGGTTTAAGGACCATGGTGTCCATGTGCTTGATTGGCCAGCAAACCCTGTGAAATCCCATAGAAATCCCATAGAGAATCAGTGGGGTACTGTGAAGAGGAAGATGCGAGACACCAGACCCAACAACGCAGAAGAGCTGAAGGACGCTATCAGAGTAACCTGGGCTTCCATAACACCTCAGCAGTGCCACAGACTGACCGTCTCCATGCCACGCCGCATTGCTGCAGTAATTCATGCAAAGGGAACTCCGACCAAGTATTGAGTGCTGTACATGTTCATACTTTTCAGTAGTCCAACATTTCTGTGTTGAAAATCATTTTTTTAATTAGCTTTTTATTGGTGTAATATTCTAGTTTTCTGAATTTTGGGTTTTCATTAGATGCAAGCCATAATCATCAAAATTAAAAAAAATTAAACACTTAAAATATATAAAAAATATATCAGTCTGTGTGTAATGAATCTATATACTATAGAGTTTCACTTGTTGAATTGAATTACTGAAATAAATCAACTTTTCGATGATATTCTAATTTATTCAAATACACCTGTGTATATATGGTGGGGGGGGACAAAATCTCTGCTGCCCTCTAGTGGACAACTCTGAACATAACCATGACGACCACGATTTGACCAAGCAGGAGTAAAATAAAAATATATAAAGGCTAAAAATATACATTATAGAAATATAACATACATATAATAATAAAAATGCTTTTTATTACAAAAGTACAGCTTTTGTATAAATATATAATCACTGCCCGATGCCTGTGGGTCATTATGCACAGAATCGAACTGAGCAATTATTTTCTTTACCCGTGTCACGAAAACTGAAGGACGTCATAGTACGGGTTTTTAAACTGTGGTCAGCCCTGAATAGGGGACAATGTCATTTATTTGTTGCTGCTGTTTCTTCTTCTTCTGGTGTCCTTATCCATGAGAGACAGAGAGAGAGAAAGAGAGAGACTTTGACTTTTACAATCCTTTTATTTACACATAAGTCACATAATATGTGGTAAAATCAGGGTGACTCAGTAATTCAATAAATACATTTTAAAATATTTCAATAAATTAAGTTAAGACACATCAGTGAATGGTGGATTTAGTTTAGCTCTGGTGCAAAGCAGGGTTTCTCTTCTGCTACAGAGCACAGAGCATTAGCATGACACCACACTGTCTCAAACATCTTCACATCATTCATCTTTCTGTAGAAATTAAAATCAATTAAAATTCTTGATTTAACAAGTCTGAGGAAAATTCTCTTTGCATCAGTCTGTGTTTTGTGCAAACACAGGTATATCGCCATTTTTGCCTGACCAAATATAAAATTGATCATTTGAAACTGTTCCTCCTGACGTACTTAAAACATACTGAGAGAGAGACAGAGAAAAAGATCTTTATGTGGTGGGTATGAGAACCCTGATTTGGCTGATGTGGTAATTATAGCATCATTACAAATAATACAGTCTATCTGTGTAAACTGTGTGTGACGGATAAAAAGTGCAGCTTTGTTCCAGAGCTACAGTATCCTATAGTAATGTTGTAAATGCTTGATTCTGATTGGTCAGATTCATTCGTTAATAAAAAGGGTGTGGCTGGTGATATGTTGAAGCTTTTCATGAGGAAATGTGTAATATATTTGGAAGGAGTCTCCAGTTTTAGTGTTTTTCTAATAAGGTTTGTTTGTGTTATTTTCAGTAACAGGATATGTTTTAGATTTTGGTCTAAAACTTTAAGAGCAAAAAATCAAGAGTTTGGTGAGATCATGATCCTTTATAACTGGAATAATGTGGATAATTTGCTTCGGTGATGTTCCACGATATTGGATGCAACTCAACAACAAAAGATGTTCATTAATTAGTAAAAAATTCTACACCAATTACCCATAACATCATGACCACCTGCCTAATATTGTTTTGGTCATCCTTTTGCTGCCAAAACAGCCCTGACCCGTCAAGGCATGGACTCTACTAGATCCCTGAAGGTGTGCTGTGGTATCTGGCACCAAGATGTTAGCAGCAGATCCTTTAAAGGAGAAGTTCACTTCCAGAACAAAAATCTACTGATAATTTCCTCACCCCCTGGTCATCCAAGATGTTCATGTCTTTCTTTCTTCATTAAAGAAATGATGTTTTTTTAAGAAAACATTTCAGATTTTTCTCCATATAGTGACCTTCAATGGTGTCCTGGAGTTTGACCTTCCAAAATGCAGTTTAAATGCAGCTTGAAAGAGTAGTGTTTACGTTAGGTTAATATCTATGCATTGAAAATATAGTCAGTGAATGTTTTTTGGGGATTAATTGCAGCTCAGCCTCTTTCCTGTCCAGGCCTATACAGTGTTTCTATATTAATATTAAAAGCCATTTTGAATTGGATTCATTATTGGGGTTTGGAACTTAACTGTTTAATGTTAACTGCTTACATGATGTCATGAGGTCATGTGACCAACTGGCATCATGTAGAATTCTGAATTCTGTTCTGAACATCACCTGATGACGTACATAGCAACCATCCTCAGACCACCTTTAGCTATCGACAGAGAAACAGTGCCCCTTGTGTAACAGCGATTTTACACCATTTAGCAGTATTTTTACAGCATTTCACTGAGGTTTCACTGAGTTTAGCAGTATTTTACAGCGTTTAGCAGCGGTTTCACTGAGTTTAGCAGTATTTTACAGCGTTTAGCAGTATTCCACCACTTTTAACTGTTTTATACAATGGCTGCACTGTTTGTGAAAGATTTTCACCCTGAAGTATCAGAGGTGATACTTTCTAATAGATTTAGACCTGCAGGACACGTCCAATCTGTCCACATTTGCAGGGACAGGAAGACCGGCTCTCCTCTCAGATACGCGTACGTCAACTTTCGCTATCGAGATGACGGTAAAACAAACCTTTTCTTTTTTCTACACTGTTTCTTACCTGTTTTTGCAGCAGATTTAAGGCTACATGTGTAACTTCTGTAGTATTTTATAGTTTTACTATATGGATATGGTCATGTTTTAAATGGTACTAAAAAGATATGAAAAGATATTTGGATGAGTTATATATAGACTATAATAGACTTTAATTAAAAATGAATGGTTTATTTCTGTTCCCTCAGCTGAGAGAGCCATTGACATGTTCAGTTTTGAAATCCTCCTGGGGAGACCCATGCGTGTCATGTGGTCTAACTGGGAACCCACCGCCAAGCCCATCAAGGGAGGGAACATATTCATCAGGAACCTTGATTGGTCCATTGACTGCACCTCCCTGTTTGACACTTTCTCTGTGTTCGGGAGGATCGTGTCATGCAAGGTTCGAGCTTTGAGCTGTTATATATGAATATATATATCTGAATAGCTGAATATCTGTGTTTCATGATTAGTGTGTTGTTGTGTGTTGACACGCTGTGTTTCTCCTGCAGGTTGTGGAATCAAAAGGTTATAGGTACGTTCAGTACGAGTCAGTGGAGGCGGCGGAACGGCTGAACGGAAAACTCCTGAACGACCGCCAAGTGTAAGTCACATGTAAATTAGTGTCTTTTTACCAGCCAGGGTTCAAATGTCAGGATTTTTTAAACTTTTTTAAACATTCCTTTTTAAACTAATTGCATTGAACTCTTTATATTGTCGAAACAGAGATTTGTTTGGTCTTATGAGGGTATTTCAGTCAACATCTGGTGGTAATTTTGCTGTCGAGGACATAACTTTTAACAGCAGGGTTTAGATTCTAAGTGCAGCTTCTCTGTTGTGTTACAGCACCATCGAGTACTTCAGGTCTTGGGAGGAGCCCAAGGTGGAGGCGCGCAGGGCCGAGGAGCCCAAGGTGGAGGCACACAAGGCTGAGGAGCCCAAGGTCGAGGCACGCAAATTTATCAAGAAGATTGACCACACCATCCACAGAAAGTGCCTGCGTAGAGCCCCACCATTACTGTACAATGTACCACCAAAACTGCGCCAACCAGTGCTGCCTCCCTGGTTCAAAAGGAGCACCCTTGAGACACCTTGCACAAAGGACACTGTCCAAAGCACCAAGGCATCTGCCTCAGAGGACATCAGCCAGATTGTCTACACTGCTGCCTCACAGATGGTCCAAGCCACTGGATCCCCTGCCCCAGTAAACAATGTGGAAGCTGTTGAAACTGCTGGCCCAGAGAACTCTGAGGAATCTGTTGAGACAGCTGCCTCAGAGGGATCTGTGGAAGCAGTGAAGACAGTGGCCTCAGATGACAGGGTGGAAGCAGTAGAAGCAACTGCACCAGTGGAAGCTACTGAGACAGCTGCCCCAGAGGAAACTCTGGAAGCTGTCTCAGATATCAGAGTTCCGGCTCCACTTCAGGTCCAAAACACAACAAAAAGCACACACACACACAACAATAACAATATTCTGCATGCTTAATATTACATGCTAAAGATAGTGTATGAAGGATTATGGTACTAATCTAATTGTGTGATTATTATATTGTGTAGTAATATTATTATTATTATTATTATTATTATTAATAATAATAATAATAATAATAATAATAATAATAATAATAATAATATCCTGTGTTCCCAGGATGTACCTAAATTTCCACCACCCCAGAAGAGGCTGATGATCTATATGTTAGAGTCAGCAGATTTAGATGACCAGATCACGATGGCCTGTGAATTTCACACACACACACACACACACACACACACAGACACACACACACACACACACATCCGGCTCGTATACACTCCTGCTCTCCAGCTTAGCATTTTATTCCACTTTTATCATCACATGTCCACTGAAAACATCTACAAACTCCTGCTTTCAACTGCATTTGTTTTTAGTACTTGATATCAGTTCATAGAGAGTCTGAGCCCCACCACCCATGCTACCTGATCGGATGCCTCTGTTTCTGTTCTCTCTCGCTCTTTCACACACCTCACACACTTTCTCTCTCTCTTTGCAGATGATTACTTGCTTCCACTGGTAGCAGAAATCCACCCTGCTGATGCAAAACAAATCACTCTGATGCTTGTGCAAGGAGAAAACAATTTCAAGATCATGAACATGATTAGTGATCCCGAGCACTTGCAAGCCAAGGTAAGTGTACACACACACACACACACACACAGTCAAGAAATATACATTCAAGCAACATGGCAAGTGTTTCATATCAGATTCGTAAATATCTTTAACATGTTAGCTTTGGTCATTTGGAAAACAAAGCCCCACCCACTACTCCCTCAGTCCTCATGTGTGTGTGTGTGTGTGTGTGTGTGTGTGTGTGTGTGTGTGTACGTTTGTAGGTGGATAAAATGGACACCTTACTGCGGGCAAGAGAAACTGGTGTCAAGCTGGTGAGGATCTTTAATTAAAATTTCTGATATTGATTCATATTTAAATGGATCATTACAAAGGCGGACAGACAGACAGATACTAGTGAGTATAGATGGTGACATAATGAAGTTAGTGCCTCCACAGGAGCAGTCTGACACTTTCACGGTTGGCAAAAGGCAAGTTGTCAAGAACAAAGACAACAAATCACCTAAATTTATTGTAACTGCAGGTATAAATGAACTGCAACACTCAGGGTTTCATAAATTTGGGGCAGAAGTGTAATGCCTACCTCAGGAACGAAGTTCTTCATTAGGCAGGGAGGCAACATGGGCTGGCAGAGTTTCTGAGGAATATAAAACTGCATCCTCTGCATTCTCTGACAAGCAAGGAAACCATGACCTCATTCACGGAGCCGAACCCCCCAGAGCGGCCGTTCTCTATCATCACCTTTATGTTTTTGATTATTCCAAATTGCACAAAGAACAAGCGCGGACCCTCATAACCCAGGTTCTCATCCACGTTCTTAATGTAGAGATTCAGACCCTGGAGCAGAAGAGGCAGAGTTAGCATTCCTTTTGTGTGTGTGTGTACACGTGTTTACCTGCTCAGTCTTCTGACTGAGCCCAGTCTGCCTCTCTACACTTGTCTGCCCCTCTACACTTGTCTCACTTTGCAGTTGTTTAACAGTTTTTCATTTAGCTGCTTGATGGCCATCTCCGCTGCCTCCACCTACTCATCCTGGGTGTCGTCCAGCACAGTGCCATGCGTGTGTCCATCTAGTGAGATAAAAATCACTGAAAAGAAGTTGGACTACTGATCGGAAGGTTGTGAGTTCAAATCCCAGGTCCATGAAGCTGCTACTCATGAACCCCTGAGCAAGGCCCTTAACCCTCAATTTCTCAGTTGTCTAAAATGAGATAAAATGTTGCTCTGGATAAGGGCATCTGCCAAATGCCAGAAATGTAAATGAAAATATCTGAAACCTCCCTCTTCTCTCCTCACAATAATCTCGTGTCACAATATTCAAAACTCATGTCACTAAGACCTATCGTAAACATCCATCCATCCATTTTCTAAACCTGCTTTATTATTAATTGGGGTCACGGGGATCTGCTGGAGCCTATCTTAGCACACACTGAAAGGCAGGGGTAGACCCTGGACAGGTCACCAGTCCATCGCAGGGCCACATATAGACAGACAACCACACACACTCACACCTACTGTATGAGGATTTAAGAATTGCCTAATTACTCCTATTTAGAATTACCAGTCAGCCTATTGTACATGTGATTAGACTGTCATTGGTCTAGGAGTATGATTCTCGCTTCATTGCGAGAGGTCCCAGGCTCAGATCCCGGATGAGCCCCCAATTTCATGTTACACCCCGTCTAGGGTAAAGGCGAAACAAGAAAGAGTCGATGACACAGGACAGTGTGGAAAAAAGGCATTAAAGTGGCATTTTAATGAAAACCTAGGGGTTTAGAGTACTACGGGGGAGTGTAGCTTCGGAAGCCGGCAAGGCCAAAATAACAAACAAAAACCCACAACCGTCCAGGATCTAAATACCCTGCTTCACAAAACAAAAATAAATATAAAAGACAAGTTCCTTCCCTAACTCCCTATCCAAAACAATCAATGAAGGATCCAATAAAGAAAATGGCATAAGTCTCCCTACATCCCCAAAATCCCTTGTAGAACTATGTACAGTATTAAGAACAATTTTACAACAGGGAAATCCAGAGTCAAGGCCTGAAAACAGGCAGCAGGCCGTACTATAAAGAGTTGAGCTAATCACATTAGCAAACAGTCGGTTCCTTACCCTCAAACATTCAAACAAACACACGCTGTCTTAGCATATACCTAGATAGCTATTAGACAAGGCAGGGCAAATACAGAAAGCCAGCACAGGACAGAGCAAGCACAGCAAGTGAGCACAAGGCTGAAGACAGGAAGTGATGAAGGAGACTTCTTATAGGTTGCATGGGGACTGGGGGAACGAATTAGGCTTCTTCCTAGACAGAAGACACAAACAACTTCCCAAACAAAAGAAAACACAGAAGTAATACCAAACAGGACATTATTGGGAGGAAACCAGAGTAAACCCACACAAGCACAGGGAGAACATACAAACTCCACACAGAATGACCCCTGGATCTTCTTGTAGTGAGAAAACAGTGCTAACCACTAGGCCACCGTACTGCCCCCAGTGTAATTTTAAAACCTTTTTTTTAGTGTTTTTTTACTTTAATTTGAGACTTGAGTACATTTTGGATGGATTCCTCTTTTAGTAAAGATTTTGACATTAACTATAATTTTTAAAGTCTACTTTAAATTATAGTTTTTTAAACTTTTTTTTTAACTATACTTTTTAAAAAAAAATACGTTCTGACCACATCCTACATATTCCTCAGACTTTACCACTGTATCTGCTGATGCTGATTGGACACTGCAAGGCTCCCAGGCTGAGACCCGCCCAAAGTGACATCATCACCCAGGGTCACGTTTGGCACATGTGTCTGCTGTTGAGACACGGTGCCATTATGCAGGTGCAGGCTGTAGATCTCCCAGTGCTACTGTAAATACACAAAGAACATCAACTGTCAAAATACACTCGTTGTGTGTAGTACCCTATACTACAAATGGGTAGGGTTTCTCTTTGCTCTCAAAACAGCCTTCCATGGTAGATTCTGTTCCATGTTGATGTGACTGCATCATGTAATTCCTGCAGGTCCTTCAGGTGCATGCTGTGAATCTCCTGTTCTACTACATCCAAGTCCACATTCTACTGGATTCAGATCTGGTGACTAAAAACCAATAAAGAACCCTGAACTCATTGCCATGCTCATGAAACCAGTTTGAGACAACTTTAACTTTCTGAGGCTGTGGCATTTAAGCAGCCCAGCAGGCCCAATGTGCCATAAAAACATTTCCCACACCGTTGCACCACCTCCACCAGCCTGGACTGTTTTAAATAGTAGATTATAGAAATGATTTTAAACCTCTCTTTTCTCTCTCTTGAAGTGAACATGATTGCATGTAGCCAGTTCACCTGATTGCATGTTTTGGGGAGCAGGGAGGAGGAAGAAACTGACACAAACATGATCATGTAGATCATGTGGATTGGGATTACATTTTTTTATGTGCTACAGAAATTTGGTTTTGGCAACACATTCATTTCCTGGATTAAAATTTTATATTCCTTCCCAGTCTCCTCAGTTTGGACAAATGGAGTATCTTCCTCTTATTTCCCCTTGAAACGTGGCACAAGACAGGGCTGCTCACTTTCACCTTTGCTTTTTGCATTGGTAATTGAACCCTTAGCAATTGCCATTCATACTGAACAATTGGGAGAGCTGGTACAGTTCACAAAATCTCAGAATGATTTTGCTCGCTGGTCAGCTCTCCCCATTTCTCTGGCTGATCGTTTAAACTCAGTAAAGATGAACATTTTGCCTAGATTTCTGTATTTATTTCAGTGTGCTCCAATTTTTATATCTAAAACTTTCTTTAAGACTTTAAAACAACACATCTCATCTTTTATTTGGAACAAATGACCAGCCAGAATCTGCGGGGAAGTACTTTAAAAACCAAATTGCCCTTCAAAATTTCTTATTTTACAACTGGGTGACAAATATACAATCTACACTGTTCTGGTTTCAGAGTCATTTTGGACTCTGTGATTGGGTCCCAGATTGAGTCAGTACTGAAGGGGGTTCTTGCTCCCCAGTCTCACCATCCTGACCAGCTGCACTACTGTGTGGTCCTCTTACTGCCATCTCACGTTTTCCTAACAGTAATTCCATTGTCCGGCAATTATTTGTACAGTTGTCAATGATATCTACATTGATAATATTTTTCCTAGCTTTTCTAACACAAAAATTCCCCCTTCCATTCATGTTTTTAGATATTTTCAGTTCCAAAACTTTGTAAAAAAGTCATTTCCCAACTTTTCGAATCTTCCACAAACATCCCATCTAGATCAAATTCTTGAAGTACCTTTAGATAAAATCGATGTATTGTCTACTCTATACAGGCTGATCTCCTCTATTTCTACATTTAAAATGTTTAAGGTAAGGCTTAACCCTTGTATTTACCTCCCATTTATTATAAACTTATTCACTCCGCATGCCAAATTGACCAGGTCACCATTTTTTTTTTGTTTTGTTTTTTTGAAAGTTTGCATTTCCTTACAACTCTTAATAATTATCCACAACACTTCTTTTTTTCTTTCACACAGATTTTGTTTTACATTATGCGTTATTTTTATTTTAGATTATGCATTATTAAAAACAAACTGGTCCATCTGTGGTGAAAAACACTGGTAGCTGTGGTTGCTAGAACTTTCCAAAAATGATTGTTACTGTTTATATATATATATACAGTATATCACTCATGGGATCAATAAAGTCTATCTATCTATCTATCTATCTATCTATCTATCTATCTATCTATCTATCTATCGTGTTTCTATTCTATTGTATCATTATTCTTTTATTATTATAAAAGTTCAATAAACAGGTTCCGCAAAAGGAAAAAAAACAGAAAATGACTGAAATAAAGGAATGAAAGTTACATAGTATTATTGGAATCTCCTTCAGTATATGTTAAACATTCTCCTTACAGAAAGTTTCAGCATTACAGTAGTTCTATGTATTCAGTATTTCTTTACATCACTGCATTTAAAAAGTATAAATTTTAATGTCAATACTGCACATAATTCTCAAATAAAAGTCTATCCAGCTGTTATGCAGAAGTCTGTAATAATGTTTCTCTTAAGCGTTTTAATTAAAAGCTATAGTTTGGTGTGATTTATACACATGGGTTTGTACATCATGACTTGGAGGCTTTATTATGTCCATTTTATGATGAAACAGCAAAAGAGTTTGAAAATCATCTGTCATTTTCTGATCATGATAAATATCAACACAACTAGACTGAAATATACAGGTAAGATATCTACTGGTTTCCTGTCAGGGTTGTGGACTGTTTTCTGGCCACTAGAGACCCCCACTGCCTTTTTGTTGGTTTCCAGTCTCTGTCATTATGTCTAATAGGTGTCCCCTGTGCTTTGTTTAGGTTTGTGTATTTAAGTCACAGGGACCTTCAAAGATGATGAAAATACTCAGATCTGTGTCTCAGCAGAATCTTGCCTCTTAGGTCTACAAGGGTTTTTTTTGCTATGACTGTTAATGATGTTTTAGAAAAATCTCAAGTGTGATCAGTGGAAATCACATGTACCTAAGCTATAATTTTAGCACCACAGATAATTAACTTTCTTTAATTAACTTACCTACTTAAATGTGTTATTCCAAAACCTTATGAAAACCTGTTTATGAGTTCCATCCATTTTAGAGTATGACTGTAACGTTATAAAATGAGTGAAAAATCAAGGGGTCTGTTTACTTTCTGAATGCACTGTACCTTTTCATTATAATGGTAAGACAGTCACTGACAGCTCCAGAATGCTCAATAATCCTCCAACATCCAATCACCATTTAAAACTTGACACTCGAGGCCACAACACAATGATGGGCATCAAATTCCACCCAGTCTGAACAATGCATCAGGCAGAAAAGTCACTGTTTATTCCACATGCCATTTATGATACAGATGAGTTTAACAGGAAGATAAAGAAATTAGTTCATTCATTCATTCATGAAATACTGATACACTCTGTACTTAAAAAAATCACATAAGAATTTGTTTGCATTTTGCACCATGACACTGATAGTCCAATTGACAACCATTGATATATTTTAATACTTTTCAGGTAAAAGTTCTGACATCTGATCTAAAAATTAGAAATTAGCAATTAGGATCATTAGTATCATATTTGTCTTCAGAGTAATTAACTGATCATTTTTTGAATATGACTAATATCCTGACTTTAGACATAACAATTAAGTCACATGTATATATGTAAATGTATTAGTGTACATGTCTGCTTTGTTCATTGCACTAAAACAACCATTTAATGAAACGCGATGAAATGAAATGGATATGATTTTATACATTTTTTTTATTATATTACTTTCATGCAAATGTCACAGTACTCTGAACACCTATAGTGCTAAAGGCAGCTACAAGCTATTCATCCATTCATCAACTAATGTTTAGATTGGTTTATCACCAGTCTTCTATCATGTCTTCTTTTACATTTATTTCATTTACAAGCAACAACAACACTCTATTCACCTTTAGAGTTTAAGATACTGGGAACTCTTTATATACAATTGTCCTGATGTGAAGGAAAACTCACACGAACCAGTGAGTTAAATGTTTAGCTAGCCAGGCTGCAAATATAAACATGCAAAATAATAAGACACAGACTGCACAACATTTCAGTCACAACCTTACAAGCAGCATATTCTCAGCAGCTACTAATGAACTAATAGAGGTGTAGATGACATTTATATAATATTTACTGATATTCATACCTCTGGAGGAAACAAGGCACTGCTCATCATCTGGCCGGTTGTAACCCCTAATAACACAGTGGGATGTTTGTACATAGCAGGGACTGGGAGGAGGAATGAAGAGAAATGTGAAACAGTTACAAAACATATACTTATAAGTTACACTCATACAGTATGTGAAAAACTATACTTTTTGTTATGGTGTTTTTTGTAGAATTTATTTAATTTCAGAATAAGGGAGTAACCTATCAAAAAAACAAGGAAACGAACGGTTTTGAATACTTTCTACAATATATCAATGTCCCATTTTATATACATATTACAGATGCAGCTCCACAATACATGTTTTTTCCCATTCAAGATCGGATGCTTCCCAGATGGGGAGAGTAAGCATGAGATTTGTGTGGAGTTCTTTTCACATTTCTCCTCTCTCTCTTCTGTCTTCACAGTAACCTTTGTACTCATTCACTCTAACACTAATTTAGGGACACAAATAGCAGAGACCATGGATATGACTAAGCAAGCCTATTATGTCAAACCATAATAAAACAATTCACCTTGAAGAAGCCTGTTTGAAGTTACATTACCCTCCATTAGAATTTAGCTTGCATTTAGAAGGATGTACTGTTATGGCTAGCTCAGCAGTGAGAGACCTGGGCGTAATATTAGACAGCAACTTGTCCTTTGAAATCATATTTCCACTATTACTAAAACAGCCTTCCACCTTAGAAATATTGTCAAGCTTAGGAACATTTTATCTGTATCTGATGCAGAAAAGCTAGTTCATGCATTCATGACCTCCAGACTGGACTATTGTAATGCATTACTAGGTGGTTGTCCTGCATCTTCAATAAACAAGTTTGAAGAATGCAGCTGCCAGAGTTCTTACCAGATCAAGAAAATATGATCATAAAACCCCAATATTATTATCCCTGCACTGGCTACCTGTTAAGTCTAGAATTGATTACAAACTAGCACTACTTACATACAAGGCTCTAAATGGTTTAGCTCCCACGTATCTAACCAGTCTTCTGACATGCTACAATCCACCACGCTCTTCAAGATCACAAAACTCTGGACTTCTGGTAGTTCCCAGAATATTAAAGTCTACAAAAGAAGGTAGAGCATTTTCGTATTCAGCTCCCAAATTTTGGAGTAGTCTTCCTGACAGTGTTTGGGGCTCAGACACATTCTCCCAATTTAAAAGTAGATTAAAGACATATCTCTTTAGCCTGGCATACACATAACACACCCAGTAACCTTGTACTCCAGTACATCTGATCAAATGCACATTATCATCTAGTCCTGCTAATATTACGAATGCTAATTCCTTTCCACATGTTCCTTTTTTTACCCATCCCGAGGCATCTGGAGATTGTGCCAGCTCCAGTAGACATTCAGATTAGCTCAAGAACAGTGCGCAGAGAGCTTCATGGAATGGGTTTCCATGGCCGAGCAGCTGCATCCAAGCCATACATCACCAAGTGCAATGCAAAGCGTCGGATGCAGTGGTGTAAAGCACGCCGCCACTGGACTCTAGAGCAGTGGAGACACGTTCTCTGGAGTGACGAATCGCGCTTCTCCATCTGGCAATCTGATGCACGAGTCTGGGTTTGGCGGTTGCCAGGAGAACGGTACTTGTCTGACTGCATTGTGCCAAGTGTAAAGTTTGGTGGAGGGGGGATTATGGTGTGGGGTTGTTTTTCAGGAGCTGGGCTTGGCCCCTTAGTTCCAGTGAAAGGAACTCTGAATGCTTCAGCATACCAAGACATTTTGGACAATTCCATGCTCCCAACTTTGTGGGAACAGTTTGGAGCTGGCCCCTTCCTCTTCCAACATGACTGTGCACCAGTGACCAAAGCAAGGTCCATAAAGACATGGATGACAGGGTCTGGTGTGGATGAACTTGACTGGCCTGCACAGAGTCCTGACCTCAACCCGATAGAACACCTTTGGGATGAATTAGAGCGGAGACTGAGAGCCAGGCCTTCTCGTCCAACATCAGTGTGTGACCTCACAAATGCGCTTCTGGAAGAATGGTCAAAAATTCCCATAAACACACTCCTAAACCTTGTGGACAGCCTTCCCAGAAGAGTTGAAGCTGTTATAGCTGCAAAGGGTGGACCGACGTCATATTGAACCCTATGGATTAGGAATGGGATGTCACTTAAGTTCATATGCGAGTCAAGGCAGGTGAGCGAATACTTTTGGCAATATAGTGTATATTAGACAGTAAGTGAACATTTTGTCCTCAAAGTTGATGTTAGATGCAGAAAAATGGGCGAGTGTAGACATTTGGGCGACTTGACAAGGGCCAAATTGTGACAGCTAAACGACTGGATCAGAGAATCTCCAAAACCGCAGCTCTTGTGGGGGTGTTCCAGGTCTGCAGTGGTCAGTATCTAAAGTGGTCCAAGGAAGGAACAGTGGGGAACCGACAGGGTCATGGGCAGCCAAGGCTCATTGATGCACATGAGGAGCGAAGGCTGGCCCATCTGATCCCATCCCAAAGACGAGCTACTGTTGCTCACCTTGCTGAAGTTAATGCTGGTTCTGATAGAAAGGTGTCAGTGGATGACGGGTCAGGGCTGTTTCAGCAGGTGGTCACAATGAACCAAAATTTGCTCCTTCCTGATTTTTTTTCCCCCCACATTTGTCACACTTAAATGATTCAGCTCATCAAGCAAATTATTTTTTATACAAGGATAACCCAAGTAAATACAAAATGCAGTTTTTAAATTATATCATTTCTTAAGGGAAAAAAGCTGTCCAAACCTGCCTGGTTTGCCTATGTAAAAAAGTAATTTCCCCCACACTAATAACTGGCTATGCCACCTTCAGCAGCAACAACTGCAATCGAGCATAAATGATAACTGGCAAGGAGTCTTTCACATCACTGTAGAGAAAATTTGGTCAACTCTTCTTTGGAGAATCTTTTTAAAGAAAACCAATCAGACCCTACTGTATGTCTCCATGCCGCCATAAGCCAAGGATGCCACACTGCTCTGTACATCACACACTCATTACTCTGTACTTAAATACACAAACCTAAACAAAGCACAGGTGACACCTATTAGACATAATGACAGAGACTGAAAACCAACAAAAAGGCAGTGGGGGTCTCTAGTGGCCAGAAAAAGTCACAACCCTGACAGGAAACTAGTAGATATTTTTCCTGTATATTTCAGTCTAGTTGTGTTGATATTTATCATGATCAGAAAATGACAGATGATTTTCAAAGTCTTTTGCTGTTTCATTATAAAATGGACATAATAAAGCCTCCAAAAGTCATGATGGACATATCAATGTGTATAAATTACACCAAAATATGGATTTTCATTAAAACGCTTAAGAGAAACATTATTACAGACTTTTGCATAACAGCTGGATAGACTTTTATTTGATAATTATGTGCAGTATTGACATTAAAATTTATACTTGATTTGGATTGGTCAGAAGGTGTTCAGCATGGTCCTGATAACAGTTCAGGTTTCAAATCAAATCTCTCTTTTTTAAGAATGACCTCTGTCTGATTATTGTTTCTCTAAAAACTCCAATCATTTAACCCTCCTGTTATCTTCGGGTCAATTTGATCCGCTGTAAAAAGTACTCAAGTACTTTTTTTTTTTTAAGTGCAAAATATATGTTAATGTGTTGGAAACAAACTTTATCTAAAGGTACTTCAAGAATTTGATCTAGATGGGATTTTTTGTGGAAGATTCGAAAAGTTGGGAAATTAGTTTTGAGATAGCAATTTGGTTTTTAGATGAGATGAGATGTGTTGTTTTAAAGTCTTAAAGAAAGTTTTAGATATAAAAATTGGAACACACTGAAATAAATACAGAAATCTAGGCAAAATGTTCATCTTTACTGAGTTTAAACGACCAGCCAGAGAAATGGGGAGAGCTGACCAGCGAGCAAAATCATTCTGAGATTTTGTGAATTGTACCAGCTCTCCCAATTGTTCAGTATGAATGGCAATTGCTAAGGGTTCAATTACCAATGCAAAAAGCAAAGGTGAAAGTGGGCAGCCCTGTCTTGTGCCACGTTTCAAGGGGAAATAAGAGGAAGATACTCCATTTGTCCAAACTGAGGAGACTGGGAAGGAATATAAAATTTTAATCCAGGAAATGAATGTGTTGCCAAAACCAAATTTCTGTAGCACATAAAAAAATGTAATCCCAATCCAAATGATCTACATGATCATGTTTGTGTCAGTTTCTTCCTCCTCCCTGCTCCCCAAAACATGCAATCAGGTGAACTGGCTACATGCAATCATGTTCACTTCAAGAGAGAGAAAAGAGAGGTTTAAAATCATTTCTATAATCTACTATTTAAAACAGTTCAGGCTGGTGGAGGTGGTGCAACGGTGTGGGAAATGTTTTTATGGCACATTGGGCCTGCTGGGCTGCTTAAATGCCACAGCCTCAGAAAGTTAAAGTTGTCTCAAACTGGTTTCATGAGCATGGCAATGAGTTCAGGGTTCTTTATTGGTCTTTAGTCACCAGATCTGAATCCAGTAGAATGTGGACTTGGATGTAGTAGAACAGGAGATTCACAGCATGCACCTGAAGGACCTGCAGGAATTACATGATGCAGTCACATCAACATGGAACAGAATCTACCATGGAAGGCTGTTTTGAGAGCAAAGAGAAACCCTACCCATTTGTAGTATAGGGTACTACACACAACGAGTGTATTTTGACAGTTGATGTTCTTTGTGTATTTACAGTAGCACTGGGAGATCTACAGCCTGCACCTGCATAATGGCACCGTGTCTCAACAGCAGACACATGTGCCAAACGTGACCCTGGGTGATGATGTCACTTTGGGCGGGTCTCAGCCTGGGAGCCTTGCAGTGTCCAATCAGCATCAGCAGATACAGTGGTAAAGTCTGAGGAATATGTAGGATGTGGTCAGAACGTATTTTTTAAAAAAAGTATAGTTAAAAAAAAAAGTTTAAAAAACTATAATTTAAAGTAGACTTTAAAAATTATAGTTAATGTCAAAATCTTTACTAAAAGAGGAATCCATCCAAAATGTACTCAAGTCTCAAATTAAAGTAAAAAAAACACTAAAAAAAAAGGTTTTAAAATTACACTGGGGGCAGTACGGTGGCCTAGTGGTTAGCACTGTTTTCTCACTACAAGAAGATCCAGGGGTCATTCTGTGTGGAGTTTGCATGTTCTCCCTGTGCTTGTGTGGGTTTACTCTGGTTTCCTCCCAATAATGTCCTGTTTGGTATTACTTCTGTGTTTTCTTTTGTTTGGGAAGTTGTTTGTGTCTTCTGTCTAGGAAGAAGCCTAATTCGTTCCCCCAGTCTCCATGCAACCTATAAGAAGTCTCCTTCATCACTTCCTGCCTTCAGCCTTGTGCTCACTTGCTGTGTTTGCTCTGTCCTGTGCTGGCTTTCTGTATTTGCCCTGCCTTGTCTAATAGCTATCTAGGTATATGCTAAGACAGCGTGTGTTTGTTTGAATGTTTGAGGGTAAGGAACCGACTGTTTGCTAATGTGATTAGCTCAACTCTTTATAGTACGGCCTGCTGCCTGTTTTCAGGCCTTGACTCTGGATTTCCCTGTTGTAAAATTGTTCTTAATACTGTACATAGTTCTACAAGGGATTTTGGGGATGTAGGGAGACTTATGCCATTTTCTTTATTGGATCCTTCATTGATTGTTTTGGATAGGGAGTTAGGGAAGGAACTTGTCTTTTATATTTATTTTTGTTTTGTGAAGCAGGGTATTTAGATCCTGGACGGTTGTGGGGTTTTTGTTTGTTATTTTGGCCTTGCCGGCTTCCGAAGCTACACTCCCCCGTAGTACTCTAAACCCCTAGGTTTTCATTAAAATGCCACTTTAATGCCTTTTTTCCACACTGTCCTGTGTCATCGACTCTTTCTTGTTGCGCCTTTACCCTAGACGGGGTGTAACATGAAATTGGGGGCTCATCCGGGATCTGAGCCTGGGACCTCTCGCAATGAAGCGAGAATCATACTCCTAGACCAATGACAGTCTAATCACATGTACAATAGGCTGACTGGTAATTCTAAATAGGAGTAATTAGGCAATTCTTAAATCCTCATACAGTAGGTGTGAGTGTGTGTGGTTGTCTGTCTATATGTGGCCCTGCGATGGACTGGTGACCTGTCCAGGGTCTACCCCTGCCTTTCAGTGTGTGCTAAGATAGGCTCCAGCAGATCCCCGTGACCCCAATTAAGAATAAAGCAGGTTTAGAAAATGGATGGATGGATGTTTACGATAGGTCTTAGTGACATGAGTTTTGAATATTGTGACACGAGATTATTGTGAGGAGAGAAGAGGGAGGTTTCAGATATTTTCATTTACATTTCTGGCATTTGGCAGATGCCCTTATCCAGAGCAACATTTTATCTCATTTTAGACAACTGAGAAATTGAAGGTTAAGGGCCTTGCTCAAGGGTTCATGAGTAGCAGCTTCATGGACCTGGGATTTGAACTCACAACCTTCCAATCAGTAGTCCAACTTCTTTTCAGTGATTTTTATCTCACTAGATGGACACACGCATGGCACTGTGCTGGACGACACCCAGGATGAGTAGGTGGAGGCAGCGGAGATGGCCATCAAGCAGCTAAATGAAAAACTGTTAAACAACTGCAAAGTGAGACAAGTGTAGAGGGGCAGACAAGTGTAGAGAGGCAGACTGGGCTCAGTCAGAAGACTGAGCAGGTAAACACATGTGTACACACACACAAAAGGAATGCTAACTCTGCCTCTTCTGCTCCAGGGTCTGAATCTCTACATTAAGAACGTGGATGAGAACCTGGGTTATGAGGGTCCGCGCTTGTTCTTTGTGCAATTTGGAATAATCAAAAACATAAAGGTGATGATAGAGAACGGCCGCTCTGGGGGGTTCGGCTCCGTGAATGAGGTCATGGTTTCCTTGCTTGTCAGAGAATGCAGAGGATGCAGTTTTATATTCCTCAGAAACTCTGCCAGCCCATGTTGCCTCCCTGCCTAATGAAGAACTTCGTTCCTGAGGTAGGCATTACACTTCTGCCCCAAATTTCCACAAGAGGCTATTGCTAGATAGACAGCAACACCACCTGTGATCAGGGAGAACAGATGAAATAACGTCTGTGAT
Organism: Hemibagrus wyckioides; assembly: GCF_019097595.1. Classification (NCBI taxonomy): domain Eukaryota; kingdom Metazoa; phylum Chordata; class Actinopteri; order Siluriformes; family Bagridae; genus Hemibagrus; species Hemibagrus wyckioides. Next base: position 40,327 of record NW_026690790.1, on the reverse strand, counting down.
ACAGACACCAAGCCAGAAGTTGGAGCCCCATCCGGATCTGATGTGGAAGTGCAACATCCAGCTGTGGACAGACGTCATTTTCTCCTGCACTTCTCTTTTAGGAAACCCTGAAGATGATATTTTGCAATCATGCAAAAACATCAGCGAGATTAAGAAAAAAAACAATAAAAAAGATCAGGAAAAAGGAATGAATAAGCCCCACACCCTCCAATAATAATTTCATATTATGATTGGCATTTTAATTAAAATTTAAAAAGAACCTTTTGTGTACATTTATTTATTTATGACTTAAGAGTGTTTGAATCTTATAATCTAATAAATCTAACATTCTAAAAAGTTAGATTAGAAAAAAATCTAAATAAAAATATTTAAGGTATTAATTATACCTTAAATATAGAATAGTAATAATAGGAATTAATGGGGGTTTATATTCATGAAAGAAAGTCTGTGAGGAAAATTTTCAAAAAGACAACAACAAATTAACACCACAGAGTGAAAACTTCTTTCTATTAAGAGGATCAAGATGTAAATGTAAGTTACATAAAGAACAAAGCTCCTGCTGTTGCAGGGATTCTAGCATTAACTGCTCTGCTTCATCCAGACACAATCTCACTGGCAATGTTTTACTTACCTGCTGCTCAGGATTGCTAAGGCTTCAGGAAATATTCTTCAAATGATGTCTTTAAAAATCTGAGAATAATTTCTCTAATTGACCAGTAGCATGCTAGTTTTGTCAGAAATCTAAAACAATCTTAATAACAAAAACTCGATCATCTTCAGCTTTAAATCTTAGCATAAACTCATTTGCTGAATAAATGAAATAAACAATTTGAAATGAAATATTGGTCATTATTGTTACTTTATTAAATAACACGTCTACTGAGGTCAGGCTTGTCCAAAATCTGACCCTATGGTCAAATGCATCCTGTTTACAGATGTCAACTTACATGTCACTTAAATATTCAGTTCTTTCAGGCCTTCACAAAGTTTTTTTGTGATTGTTGTGGCCAAAAATGTCAAATGTCAAAATTTGTGATGTTTTTCTGCTTTTTTGCAGAAAAAAGTTGAATTGAATTTTAAACTCCTACCAATGAAGACACAAAAATATGTAATTTCTTTCTATGGAATCTGCACCCATGTTTCGACATGAAAGCTTTGTCTGAACGTGTGGAAAACTGTGTCTATCTATCTAATTGTGATGAACTCCTACAGGCAGAAGGTGTAGAATCCATAAGTGGTAGTTTATTAAATCCACATCAGTAGGCAAAAATCTGAGTCAAAATAAACAGGCAGAGTAATCAAAAAATTTAGCAAAGACAGTCAGTGCAGAAACGGTACAAGGACACAAAACCACAGAGCAGAATCGAGAACAAACTCAGCAAGGGTCATACTTGTGAATTAATAGTAAATACAATGGAGAGACTCGGTATGTCATGACTCTAAATAATACTTTGCGTAGAGCTTCTGAAAATGCTGGCTTAAGAAGTGCTAATGGTAGGAGATATTAGTCAAATCTGTGGTGTGGGGACATTTCGGATTTGTTGTTGACTATGATGCCGATAAAACAAAAACTTAAAGTCTTTCAGTTAACAACAAATTCATTACTTAATTTTGGATTTCCTCCGTAGGTGCAGAGAGTGTCTTCCTGATGAGTGGTTCTGTGGATACTGTGATGTCCTGCATCACAAAAAACAGCCTCTCCACAATAGGAATAGTGAGATTGATGGGTTTTTCAAAGCCATTTCTCCATCCACTCACAGCATCAGAAGTGAGGATGGCTATAGTACCCATGAACAAGGTATGATCTTATGAAACCCTGAGTGTTGCAGTTCATTTATACCTGCAGTTACAATAAATTTAGGTGATTTGTTGTCTTTGTTCTTGACAGCTTGCCTTTTGCCAACCGTGAAAGTGTCAGACTGCTCCTGTGGAGGCACTAACTTCATTATGTCACCATCTATCCTCACTAGTATCTGTCTGTCTGTCCGCCTTTGTAATGATCCATTTAAATATGAATCAATATCAGAAATTTTAATTAAAGATCCTCACCAACTTCACACCAGTTTCTCTTGCCCGCAGTAAGGTGTCCATTTTATCCACCTACAAACGTACACACACACACACACACACATGAGGACTGAGGGAGTAGTGGGTGGGGCTTTGTTTTCCAAATGACCAAAGCTAACATGTCAAAGATATTTACGAATCTGATATGAAACACTTGCCATGTTGCTTGAATGTATATTTCTTGACTGTGTGTGTGTGTGTGTGTGTGTGTGTGTACACTTACCTTGGCTTGCAAGTGCTCGGGATCACTAATCATGTTCATGATCTTGAAATTGTTTTCTCCTTGCACAAGCATCAGAGTGATTTGTTTTGCATCATCTGCTACCAGTGGAAGCAAGTAATCATCTGCAAAGAGAGAGAGAAAGTGTGTGAGGTGTGTGAAAGAGCGAGAGAGAACAGAAACAGAGGCATCCGATCAGGTAGCATGGGTGGTGGGGCTCAGACTCTCTATGAACTGATATCAAGTACTAAAAACAAATGCAGTTGAAAGCAGGAGTTTGTAGATGTTTTCAGTGGACATGTGATGATAAAAGTGGAATAAAATGCTAAGCTGGAGAGCAGGAGTGTATACGAGCCGGATGTGTGTGTGTGTGTGTGTGTGTGTGTGTGAAATTCACAGGCCATCGTGATCTGGTCATCTAAATCTGCTAACTCTAACATATAGATCGTCAGCCTCTTCTGGGGTGGTGGAAATTTAGGTACATCCTGGGAACACAGGATATTATTATTATTATTATTATTATTATTATTATTATTATTAATAATAATAATATTACTACACAATATAATAATCACACAATTAGATTAGTACCATAATCCTTCATACACTATCTTTAGCATGTAATATTAAGCATGCAGAATATTGTTATTGTTGTGTGTGGGTGCTTTTTGTTGTGTTTTGGACCTGAAGTGGAGCCGGAACTCTGATTTCTGAGACAGCTTCCAGAGTTTCCTCTGGGGCAGCTGTCTCAGTAGCTTCCACTGGTGCAGTTGCTTCTACTGCTTCCACCCTGTCATCTGAGGCCACTGTCTTCACTGCTTCCACAGATCCCTCTGAGGCAGCTGTCTCAACAGATTCCTCAGAGTTCTCTGGGCCAGCAGTTTCAACAGCTTCCACATTGTTTACTGGGGCAGGGGATCCAGCGGCTTGGACCATCTGTGAGGCAGCAGTGTAGACAATCTGGCTGATGTCCTCTGAGGCAGATGCCTTGGTGCTTTGGACAGTGTCCTTTGTGCAAGGTGTCTTAAGGGTGCTCCTTTCGAACAGGGAGGCAGCACTGGTTGGCGCAGTTTTGGTGGTACATTGTACAGTAATGGTGGGGCTCTACGCAGGCACTTTCTGTGGATGGTGTGGTCAATCTTCTTGATAAATTTGCGTGCCTCGACCTTGGGCTCCTCAGCCTTGTGTGCCTCCACCTTGGGCTCCTCGGCCCTGCGTGCCTCCACCTTGGGCTCCTCGGCCCTGCACACCTCCACCTTGGGCTCCTCCCAAGACCTGAAGTACTCGATGGTGCTGTAACACAACAGAGAAGCTGCACTTAGAATCTAAACCCTGCTGTTAAAAGTTATGTCCTCGACAGCAAAATTACCACCAGATGTTGACTGAAATACCCTCATAAGACCAAACAAATCTCTGTTTCGACAATATAAAGAGTTCAATGCAATTAGTTTAAAAAGGAATGTAAAAAATCCTGATATTTGAACCCTGGCTGGTAAAAAGACACTAATTTACACGTGACTTACACTTGGCGGTCGTTCAGGAGTTTTCCGTTCAGCCGTTCCGCCGCCTCCGCTGACTCGTACTGAACGTACCCATAACCTTTTGATTCCACAACCTTCAGGAGAAACACAGCGTGTCAACACACAACAACACACTAATCATGAAACACAGATATTCAGCTATTCAGATATATATATTCATATATAACAGCTCAAAGCTCGAACCTTGCATGACACGATCCTCCTGAACACAGAGAAAGTGTCAAACAGGGAGGTGCAGTCAATGGACCAATCAAGGTTCCTGATGAATATGTTCCCTCCCTTGATGGGCTTGGCGGTGGGTTCCCAGTTTGACCACATGACACGCATGGGTCTCCCCAGGAGGAGTTCAAAATTGAACATGTCAATGGCTCTCTCAGCTGAGGGAACAGAAATAAACCATTCATTTTTAATTAAAGTCTATTATAGTCTATATATAACTCATCCAAATATCTTTTCATATCTTTTTAGTACCATTTAAAACATGACCATATCCATATAGTAAAACTATAAAATACTACAGAAGTTACACATGTAGCCTTAAATCTGCTGCAAAAACAGGTAAGAAACAGTGTAGAAAAAAGAAAAGGTTTGTTTTACCGTCATCTCGATAGCGAAAGTTGATGTACGCGTATCCGAGAGGAGAGCCGGTCTTCCTGTCCCTGCAAATGTGGACAGATTGGACGTGTCCTGCAGGTCTAAATCTATTAGAAAGTATCACCTCTGATACTTCAGGGTGAAGATCTTTCACAAACAGTGCAGCCATTGTATAAAACAGTTAAAAGTGGTGAAATGCTGCTAAACGCTGTAAAATACTGCTAAATGGTGTAAAATCGCTGCTACACAAGGGGCACTGTTTCTCTGTCGATAGCTAAAGGTGGTCTGAGGATGGTTGCTATGTACGTCATCAGGTGATGTTCAGAACAGAATTCAGAATTCTACATGATGTCAGTTGGTCACATGACCTCATGACATCATGTAAGCAGTTAACATTAAACAGTTAAGTTCCAAACCCCAATAATGAATCCAATTCAAAATGGCTTTTAATATTAATATAGAAACACTGTATAGGCCTGGACAGGAAAGAGGCTGAGCTGCAATTAATCCCCAAAAAACATTCACTGACTATATTTTCAATGCATAGATATTAACCTAACGTAAACACTACTCTTTCAAGCTGCATTTAAACTGCATTTTGGAAGGTCAAACTCCAGGACACCATTGAAGGTCACTATATGGAGAAAAATCTGAAATGTTTTCTTAAAAAAACATCATTTCTTTAATGAAGAAAGAAAGACATGAACATCTTGGATGACCAGGGGGTGAGGAAATTATCAGTAGATTTTTGTTCTGGAAGTGAACTTCTCCTTTAAAGGATCTGCTGCTAACATCTTGGTACCAGATACCACAGCACACCTTCAGGGATCTAGCAGAGTCCATGCCTTGACGGGTCAGGGCTGTTTTGGCAGCAAAAGGATGACCAAAACAATATTAGGCAGGTGGTCATGATGTTATGGGTAATTGGTGTAGAATTTTTTACTAATTAATGAACATCTTTTGTTGTTGAGTTGCATCCAATATCGTGGAACATCACCGAAGCAAATTATCCACATTATTCCAGTTATAAAGGATCATGAAATCACCAAACTCTTGATTTTTTGCTCTTAAAGTTTTAGACCAAAATCTAAAACATATCCTGTTACTGAAAATAACACAAACAAACCTTATTAGAAAAACACTAAACTGGAGACTCCTTCCAAATATATTACACATTTCCTCATGAAAAGCTTCAACATATCACCAGCCACACCCTTTTTATTAACGAATGAATCTGACCAATCAGAATCAAGCATTTACAACATTACTATAGGATACTGTAGCTCTGGAACAAAGCTGCACTTTTTATCCGTCACACACAGTTTACACAGATAGACTGTATTATTTGTAATGATGCTATAATTATCACATCAGCCAAATCAGGGTTCTCATACCCACCACATAAAGATCTTTTTCTCTGTCTCTCTCTCAGTATGTTTTAAGTACGTCAGGAGGAACAGTTTCAAATGCCAGTTGATCAATTTTATATTTGGTCAGGCAAAAATGGCGATATACCTGTGTTTGCACAAAACACAGACTGATGCAAAGAGAATTTTCCTCAGACTTGTTAAATCAAGAATTTTAATTGATTTTAATTTCTACAGAAAGATGAATGATGTGAAGATGTTTGAGACAGTGTGGTGTCATGCTAATGCTCTGTGCTCTGTAGCAGAAGAGAAACCCTGCTTTGCACCAGAGCTAAACTAAATCCACCATTCACTGATGTGTCTTAACTTAATTTATTGAAATATTTTAAAATGTATTTATTGAATTACTGAGTCACCCTGATTTTACCACATATTATGTGACTTATGTGTAAATAAAAGGATTGTAAAAGTCAAAGTCTCTCTCTTTCTCTCTCTCTGTCTCTCATGGATAAGGACACCAGAAGAAGAAGAAACAGCAGCAACAAATAAATGACATTGTCCCCTATTCAGGGCTGACCACAGTTTAAAAACCCGTACTATGACGTCCTTCAGTTTTCGTGACACGGGTAAAGAAAATAATTGCTCAGTTCGATTCTGTGTATAATGACCCACAGGCATCGGGCAGTGATTATATATTTATACAAAAGCTGTACTTTTGTAATAAAAAGCATTTTTATTATTATATGTATGTTATATTTCTATAATGTATATTTTTAGCCTTTATATATTTTTATTTTACTCCTGCTTGGTCAAATCGTGGTCGTCATGGTTACGATGATGGATGATACGGCTCCCCAAACCACTCCCCAAACTTTACACTGGACCTCAAGCAACTTTGGATTTTTTGCCCCTCCTCTCTTCCTTCAAAGTCTGGGATCTTGATTTCCAAATGAAATGGAAAATTTATTTTCATCTGAAAAGAGGACTTTGGCCCACAGAGCAACAGTCCAGTCCTTTTTGTCCTTAGCCCAGGTAAGACACCTCTGATATCGTCTCTGGTTCAGGACTGGCTTGACACAAGGAATGCGACTGACACCAGCTGCAGTCCACTCCTTGTGAATCTCCCCCAGATTCTTGAAGGGGCTTCGTTTCACAATCCTCTCAAGGCTGCGGTTATCCCTGTTGTTTCTGCACCTTTTCTATCACACTTTCTTTCCATTCAAATTTTATTAACGTGCTTGGACACAGCACTCTGAACATCCAGCTTCTTCAGCAATGACCTTTTGTGTCTTACCCTCCATGTGCAGGGTCTCAATGACCGTCTTCTGGATGTCTGTCAAGTCAGCAGTCTTCCCCATGACTGTGTAGCCTACTGGACCAGACTGAGAGACATTTAAAGGCTCAGGAAACCTTTGCAGGTATTTTAAGTTAATTAGCTGATTAGAGTGCGACACCATGAGTCTCCAATATTGAACTTTTTCACAATATTTAAATTTTCTGAGATACTGAAGTTTGGGTTTTCATTAGCTGTAAGCCATAATCGTCCAAATTAAAAGAAATAAACACTTGAGATATATCAGTCTGTGTGTAATGGCTCTATATAATACAGCAGTTTCACTTGTTGAATTGAATTACTGAAATAAATCAACTTTGCACCTGTATATATATATATATATATATATATATATATATATATTAAGCCTTTAGATATTTTTATTTTACTCTAATTGGTCATGCTTGGTCAAATCATGGTTGTCATGGTTAGAATTGGATCATTATAATTACTCCCTCATCATCATCATCATCATCAGTGGTGAGGAAGACGAGGAGAGAGAACACGTGCTATGTACAATCGAGGAAAACACGTGAGCTTCCTCCAGCAGTGTGTATGTTCACATGTGAGCAGTGTAACACTTCAGTTCAGGTTCGTGATGCGGTGTGTCGTACCGAGACGCAGAGGTTCCACTCCTGAGAGAACTTGCTGTCGGGGAAGTCATCCTGCAGCGTGAGCTCGGACCGAAAGGCGTCTCGATACTGACGGAAAGTCAGAGAACTCAACAGGTGACTCTGTCTGTGGGAAAAACGAGACTTCTCACACTTTTCCAAGAGCTCAAGAACGTCCTGGAATAAACAAACAGGAAAAAAATACAGAGATTTTATAAACATGCGGCGTTTTTTGGTGACAGGTATATTAAGTGTGTGTGTGTGTGTGTGTGTACATACTAGTCTGCAGGTGAGTCCCACCACAGCTACAGGAGCCTGAGCAGACTGAGAAACATCCAGCAGGTTGTACAGCAGCGTCTGGTTCTTATGATGAGCAAACAGATCAAACTCTTCCAGGATGAAGAACACTGGCTGACTGCTGCTTTTATCACCTGCAGACAGACAGACAGGGAGGAAGACAGACAGGTAGACAGGCAGATAGACGGGCAGTCAGATAGGCAGGCAGGTAGGCAGAGAGGTAGGCAGAGAGGTAGGCAGGCAGACAAACAGAGAAACAGACAGATAGGTAGGCATACAGACAGCCAGGTAGTCAGACACACAGGCAGACAGGTAGGAAGACAGACAGACAGACAGGTAGGCAAACAGGAAGACAGGCAGGCAAGAAGGCAGACAGGAGGGAAGATAGACAGACAGGTGGGCAGACAGACAGGCAGGCAGACAGGAAGACAGACAGACAAACAGGTAGGCAGGCAGGAAGACAGACAGAAAGGAAGACAGCCAAGAAGGAAGACAGACAGACAGACAGACAGACAGGTAGGCAGGCAGGCAGGCAGACAGACAGGTGCACAGACAGGCAGGCAGGCAAGAAGACAGACAAACAGGTAGGTAGGTAGGCAGGCAGACAGACAAACAGGTAGGTAGGTAGGTAGGCAGGCAGACAGACAGGTGCACAGACAGGCAGGCAGGGAAGAAGACAGACAGGCAGGTAGGCAGGCAGGAAGACAGGCAGGCAAGAAGGTAGACAGGCAGGAAGAAAGAAAGGAAGGAAGACAGGCAGGAAGACAGGCAAACAGGTAATGGCAGACAGACAGACAGACAGGCAGGAAGATAGACAGACAGGTGGGCAGACAGACAGAAAGACAGGTAGGCAGACAGGCAGACAGACAAGAAGGCAGGCAGGAAGACAGACAGAAAGACAGACAGGCAGGTGCACAGACAGGCAGACAGGAAGACAGACAGACAAACAGGTAGGCAGGCAGGAAGACAGACAGGAAGAAAGACAGGTAGGTAGGTAGGTAGGCAGACAGACAGACAGACAGACAGACAGGTGCACAGACAGACAGGCAGGCAAGAAGACAGACAGACAGGTAGGTAGGCAGGCAGGCTGACAGACAGACAGACTGGGTTATCAGTTACAGTAATATCACTCCCAAGTTTCTCTCACATTCACTTCTTTTGAATCATGTGATGTTGCCGCTCCTGTAACGTCCCAGCTGTATACACGACTCGAGAATTCCAGGAATACTGGAACACGCTCACCAACACTTTGTCTCCTACGACGTTCTCCAGTTGAAGCTGGCGTGTGATCTCTCTCAGAGCGATCCGGTCGTCCATCTGCAGCAGACCTGCACGAGACACGCGGCCATGAACGGAGCCGTGACTTAAACCAGCAGCCTCTTTTAAACACACGCTCTTTTACACAACACTCACTGCTCAGGTGAACCTGCAGGACATTCATCTTCACCTCCTGCAAGTCCAGCAGCTCTCTCAGAGCACAACGTAGCAGCTACACACACACACACACACACACACACACAACAGCTTAGTGTAAAGTACATGTGTGTATCCTAACCTAACAGAAGTAGCACACAGACATCTTCGTACCATGGTTTTAACAGATCCACATGGACCGATGATATGCAAAGAGTTACTCTCACTCGTGAACCGCTGTCCTCCTTAACAGCTCCAACAGGTGCCTAAAACACACACACACAGAATACATCATACACACACACACACACACACACAGAATACATCATACACCTTTACAAAATATAGGTCTTAGCAGACACCTCATATAAAGAGTGCATTCTGTTCTAAAAACCCACTTGTACTTCGATTCCAAGCCCATGGGTTTACCCTCAGCACTCTCTGGACCTTCAGACATCAGAAGAACAATTTTAAAACAAAGATTAGCATGCAGAGTGCAGACGACAGCGGATAGTACTTTAAAATCGATGTTTTTACAGCATACTCCAGCACTTCCTCTACAAACATTTACACACATATCTGGGTGATTCTCACGAAATCTTGGTTTTAAAAATTTCAAACATGAAAATTTTAAAAATGCTTAAATTAACATTAGCAACAAAGTCTGGAGTGTTTGTGAACATTAATTTAAAAACTTTTACTTACCATTTAACACCTTTTTGAACATAATTTCCAAAAGTCCTAAAAAATCTCATTACTGCAACACTGTGAAAACATTAACACTGATAGAAAAGCAAATACATTTTCACAGTTTTAAAAATGGATTATTAATAGTCATGCACAGTTACTTCAAGTTCTGAAATAATATTTATTTTTAATTTAACAGTTTTTTAAATTTTAACTGATTTCTCTCATTACCGCAACACCGTCCACAATTTACAAACATTTTTTCTTTATATTTTGAAGAAACCTGACATTTTTTCAAAATGACATGACAAACCTGAGAGAACATCATTTTAAGATTCTGCACATGCATTTAAAATCAAAGTACTATATCTCTATTAATTAAATTAACATCTAATAATCATGAGTTTCAGTAATGATATATAGGTTTCAGTAATGAGGTTAATTATTTCGGTAATGATAATAAGTATACTAGTCTGAGATTTATACTGAGCCTTGTATACTTTTTCTTATACCTTGTATAAGAAAAACATTAAAACAGGAATAAACAGGACAACATTTCAACGTTTACCTAAAAAACATGAAGCATTTTACCATGGCACTAAAAAATAACTGACCACTGTCTTTTTTTCTTTTCATGTTGCTTCTTAGTCAGCTCTTCAGTTTTCTTTATTTTTCCAGTTTGTTTTCGTTTTTGATTCCTGGAAGCGGAAAGAAAGCATTACATTAAATTAGTCTCATAACATGGGGAAAAACATTTTATGTATACATCATCATATAGTATAGAATTGATGCTTACTCTGTGTGTGTGTGTGTGTGTGTGTGTGTGTGTGTGTGTGTGTGTGTGAGTGTGTGTGTGTGTGTGTTCTATACTGGGCCTGAAGTTGTGGGGTGGGGTAGAGCTTAATTTTAGTCTTTGAAATGAATTGAAAAGTAAAGTAAAAAAGAAAATAAAAAAACAAACAAATTACTAACAGAAGAACAAATAACTGTTTATTTATTATGTAATTAAATTACTAAATTATAACAAAATTGTGCAGCAAATTTATTAGGCTGCTGTCACTTTAAGAATCACACGACCTCCATGCCTTAGTGTGGCGGGAATTTCCCCCAGTATGAACAGTCCACTCAGTCCAGCACCAAAGTCCTGTTATAGTAGTGGCTAAAGGGTTGTGTGTGTGTGTGTGTGTGTGTGTACTCTCATGTACATTTCCTAACACTGTAGGGTGTTTATTGCTAATTACACCTGCTGTAACATCTCCAAACCTAACCTTTCTCTCTCTCTCCTAACCTCCCTCTTCTGTACTCCTCCAGCAGTTCTGGGTTTCTGTAGAATTTTTCCCTGAACTTTGTCACCCTAACCTTTGCTAAAGCTTTTTTTCACACTTGCTGATTGTCTACAATGAAACAAATCATAAAGCAAAATATCAACATTTAGGAAATTTGAAATTAATATTAAATTCATAAGAGATATTTAAAGTTCTCTTTACCACAACTGCCCTTAAATGGTTGCGGTGTATGAGAATGGTGTGTTGCAGAGGATGAGGTGCCTCAAGATGTTTTGCTAACAATAGAGAAGCCATGATGGTTTTACTCATTATATATATATACATATATATATATATATATAGAGAGAGAGAGAGAGAGAGAGAGAGAGAGAGAGAGAGAATTTATTTTTTTAAATTCATGATTGGCATGGATATGGAACAGAATAATATAATACATGAGACCATTCAGCAACGAATCTTTATAATCTTTATAATTGCGCTACCACCGTTTTGTCATAGCGGCGAGAGACTGCTAGTTTTGTTCCGGAAATTATTCATTTACTAATTAAGCACTGAGCGGGAACATGCACTAGGAGAATATTTAGAACAAAAGGCCACCCTGGCAGCGGTGGGATTTGAACCCACGCCTCCAAAGAGTTGAAATGTGGATTGGCTGTCCATATCCTCCACCTCCTGTTGAGGTGGCTTGTTCATATGAACTTACAGCATGTGTGTCCAACCAGCATGGGAATGCAGCCCAAGGTTATGGAACACTTATGCCGAGTTCACACTGCACGATTTTCAAAGTAGTCGGATCACTGTTGTTTTCACGCTGCACGACTGTCTGGGGGAGCATTCAGTTGCTGCTGTGTGGCGCATAGCGGTAAAGAGGAAGCACACGCACGACAAGGGTGGGACTGGAACCCACGCATGCAGAGCACAAAGGATTAGCAGTCCATCGCCTTAACCTCTCGGCCACCTCGTCAGGGGGCAACGCTTCCAAGGAGCCTTGTCAAAAGCAGGGGTTTTCTAATGGCGTGCAGGCTAGGAGGCTACCTTTCAATGATTTGTAGGCAGGTATTGAGGCATGCGGTCACGTAAACTGAAGGGTGCAGGCTAAGCATTCAACGAGAACCTAAGAGTTCTGTAGCATCCTAGTTTTTTTGCTCTCGTCTCAGACCAGGGGGCTTTCAGACCTTTATCCTGCACCATTTCCACGTTTTGCTGTTTTCAAGTCTGAGGCATAAGTTGCAGAACTGCGCAGGTTGACTACACTGCCTCCAGCTGCCGAAACCCGGGATTGAACCAGGGACCTTTAGATCTTCAGTCTAACGCTCTCCCAACTGAGCTATTTCGGCACCTCTACCAGGCCTCTCCTGTATATGTGAGTGATCAGGTTTTTGTCGGCACGACTGCGCACCACGTCCAGACCGGCGAGGCAAACTTCTTCAGAAAGCGGTAGAGCTTTTTCCTTAAGGGCATAGACAGAAGGTCCTGTCCAGCAGAAAGCAAGATGTACTTCATTGTACTGATTGGAACTGCTACATAAGTATCGTGTTAACTAGGGCATCTACAGATTTATTTGACTGCAAACAAACAGTAGCATTTACATTTACAAGATTTATCAGATACTTTTATCCAGAGCAACTCACATTTACACAGCTGAGCAGTTAAGGGGTAAAGGGCTTTCAAGTGAGCAAAAGGGTGAAGCAAGTGAGCACAAGGCTGAAGGCAGGAAGTGATGAAGGAGTCTTCTTATAGGTTGCATGGAGTCAGCTGACCAGGCAGGGCGTGGCACCAAGTAGACTGGGGGAACCAATTAGGCTTCTTCCTAGACAGAAGACACAAACATCTCCACAAACAAAAGAAAACACAGAAGTAATACCAAGAGTAGGGAGGAAACCAGAGTAAACCCACACTAGCACAGGGAGAACATGCAAACTCCACACAGAATGACCCCTGCCTGTTTAAACCCAGGATGTGAATCCAGGATCTTCTTGTTGTGAGGTAACAGTGCTAACCACTAGGCCACCGTACTGCCCCCAGCTTTCACCTTTGCTTTTTGCATTGGTAATTGAACCCTTAGCAATTGCCATTCATACTGAACAATTGGGAGAGCTGGTACAGTTCACAAAATCTCAGAATGATTTTGCTCGCTGGTCAGCTCTCCCCATTTCTCTGGCTGGTTGTTTAAACTCAGTAAAGATGAACATTTTGCCTAGATTTCTGTATTTATTTCAGTGTGTTCCAATTTTTATATCTAAAACTTTCTATCTAAGACTTCAAACCAACACATCTCATCTTTTATTTGGAACAAATGACCAGCCAGAATCCCCAGAGAAATACTTTAAAAACCAAACTGCCCTTCAAAATTTCTTATTTTACAACTGGGTGACAAATATACAATCTACACTGTTCTGGTTTCAGAGTCATTTCAGACTCTGTGATTGGGTCCCAGATTGAGTCAGTACTGAAGAGGGTTCTTGCTCCCCAGTCTCACCATCCTGACCAGCTGCACTACTGTGTGGTCCTCTTACTGCCATCTCACGTTTTCCTAACAGTAATTCCATTGTCCGGCAATTATTTGTACAATTGTCAATGATATCTACATTGATATTATTTTTCCTAGCTTTTCTAACACAAAAATTCCCCCTTCCGTTCATGTTTTTAGATACGCTATATTGCCAAAAGTATTCGCTCACCTGCCTTGACTCACATATGAACTTAAGTGACATCCCATTCCTAATCCATAGGTTTCAATATGACGTCGGTCCACCCTTTGCAGCTATAACAGCTTCAACTCTTCTGGGAAGGCTGTCCACAAGGTTTAGGAGTGTGTTTATGGGAATTGTTGACCATTCTTCCAGAAGCGCATTTGTGAGGTCACACACTGATGTTGTACGAGAAGGCCTGGCTCTCAGTCTCCGCTCTAATTCATCCCAAAGGTGTTCTATCGGGTTGAGGTCAGGACTCTGTGCAGGCCAGTCAAGTTCATCCACACCAGACTCTGTCATCCATGTCTTTATGGACCTTGCTTTGTGCACTGGTGCACAGTCATGTTGGAAGAGGAAGGGGCCAGCTCCAAACTGTTCCCACAAAGTTGGGAGCATGGAATTGTCCAAAATGTCTTGGTATGCTGAAGCATTCAGAGTTCCTTTCACTGGAACTAAGGGGCCAAGCCCAGCTCCTGAAAAACAACCCCACACCATAATCCCCCCTCCACCAAACTTTACACTTGGCACAATGCAGACAGACAAGTACCGTTCTCCTGACAACTGCCAAACCCAGACTTGTCCATCAGATTGCCAGATGGAGAAGCGCGATTCGTCACTCCAGAGAACGTGTCTCCACTGCTCTAGAGTCCAGTGGCGGCGTGCTTTACACCACTGCATCCGACGCTTTGCATTGCACTTGGTGATGTATGGCTTGGATGCAGCGGCTCGGCCATGGAAACCCATTCCATGAAGCTCTCTGCTACTGTTCTTGAGCTAATCTGAAGGCCACATGAAGTTTGGAGGTCTGTAGCGATTGACTCTGCAGAAAGTTGGCGACCTCTTCGCACTATGCGCCTCAGCATCCACTGACCCCGCTCCGTCAGTTTACGTGGCCTACCACTTCGTGGCTGAGGTGCTGTCGTTCCCAAACACTTCCACGTTCTTATAATACAGCTGACAGTGGACTGTGGAATATTTAGGAGCGAGGAAATTTCACGACTGGATTTGTTGCACAGGTGGCATCCTATCACAGTTCCACGCTGGAATTCACTGAGCTCCTGAGAGCGACCCATTCTTTCACAAATGTTTGTAAAAACAGTCTGCATGCGTAGGTGCTTGATTTTATACACCTGTGGCCATGGAAATGATTGGAACACCTGATTCTGATTATTTGGATGGGTGAGCAAATACTTTTGGCAATATAGTGTATTTTCAGTTCCAAAACTTTGTTAAAAACTCATTTCCCAACTTTTCGAATCTTCCACAAAAATCCCATCTAGATCAAATTCTTGAAGTACCTTCAGATAAAGGTTGTTTCCAACACATTAACATATATTTTGCACTTTTTTTAAATATTTGGTATTATAAATCTCATTTATATAAAATTATACCTCATTTTTGAGTACTTTCTACAGCGGGTCAAATTGACCTGAAGATAACAGGAGGGTTAAATGATTGGAGTTTGCCAAATACTTTGATTTAACTGTTTTTAGAGAAACAATAATCAGAAAGAAGACATTCTTAAAAAAGAGAGATTTGATTTGAAACCTGAACTGCTATCAGGACCATGCTGAACACCTTCTGACCAATCCAAATCAAGTATAAATTTTAATGTCAATACTGCACATAATTATCAAATAAAAGTCTATCCAGCTGTTATGCAAAAGTCTGTAATAATGTTTCTCTTGAGCGTTTTAATTAAAATCCATATTGTGGTGTAATTTATACACATTGATTTGTCCATTATGACTTTTGGACGCTTTATTATGTCCATTTTATGATGAAAAAGGAATATAAACTGATATCTACTGGTTTCCTGTCAGGGTTGTGGACTGTTTTCTGGCCACTAGAGACCCCCACTGCCTTTTTGTTGGTTTCCAGTCTCTGTCATTATGTCTAATAGGTGTCCCCTGTGCTTTGTTTAGGTTTGTGTATTTAAGTCACAGGGACCTTCAAAGATGATGAAAATACTCAGATCTGTGTCTCAGCAGATCAGAGAAAATCAGTGAGATCAGTGGAAATCACATGTACCTAAGCTATATTTTTAACACCACATGTTTAGCTTGGTTTATCACCAGTCTTCTATCATGTCTTCTTTTACATTTAGTTCAATCTACAAGCAACAACAACAACACTCTATTCACCTTTAGAGTTTAAGATACTGGGAACTCTTTATATACAATTGTCCTGATGTGAAGGAAAACTCACACGAACCAGTGAGTTAAATGCTTAGCTAGCCAGGCTGCAAATATAAACATGCAAAATAATAAGACACAGACCGCACAACATTTCAGTCACAACCTTACAAGCAGCATATTCTCAGCAGCTACTAATGAACTAATAGAGGTGTAGATGACATTTATAGGTACTGATATTCATACCTCTGGAGGAAACAAGGCACTGCTCATCATCTGGCCGGTTGTAACCCCTAATAACACAGTGGGATGTTTGTACATAGCAGGGACTGGGAGGAGGAATGAAGAGAAATGTGAAACAGTTACAAAACATATACTTATAAGTTACACTCATACAGTATGTGAAAAACTATACTTTTTGTTATGGTGTTTTTTGGAGAATTTATTTAATTTCAGAATAAGGGTGTAACCTATTAAAAAACAAGGAAACGAACGGTTTTGAATACTTTCTACAATATATCAATGTCCCATTTTATATACATATTACAGATGCAGCTCCACAATACATGTTTTTTCCCATTCAAGATCGGATGCTTCCCAGATGGGGAGAGTAAGCATGAGATTTGTGCGGAGTTCTTTTCACATTTCTCCTTTCTCTCTTCTGTCTTCACAGTAACCTTTGTACTCATTCACTCTAACACTAATTTAGGGACACAAATAGCAGAGACCATGGATATGACTAAGCAA
This sequence comes from Hemibagrus wyckioides, assembly GCF_019097595.1. Classification (NCBI taxonomy): domain Eukaryota; kingdom Metazoa; phylum Chordata; class Actinopteri; order Siluriformes; family Bagridae; genus Hemibagrus; species Hemibagrus wyckioides. Next base: position 23,336 of record NW_026690790.1, on the reverse strand, counting down.
GCCTATTATGTCAAACCATAATAAAACAACTCACCTTACCTTCCATAGAATTTAGCTTGCATTTAGAAGGATGTACTGTTATGGCTAGCTCAGCAGTGAGAGACCTGGGCGTAATATTAGACAGCAACTTGTCCTTTGAAATCATATTTCCACTATTACTAAAACAGCCTTCCACCTTAGAAATATTGTCAAGCTTAGGAACATTTTATCTGTATCTGATGCAGAAAAGCTAGTTCATGCATTCATGACCTCCAGACTGGACTATTGTAATGCATTACTAGGTGGTTGTCCTGCATCTTCAATAAACAAGTTTGAAGAATGCAGCTGCCAGAGTTCTTACCAGATCAAGAAAATATGATCATAAAACCCCAATATTATTATCCCTGCACTGGCTACCTGTTAAGTCTAGAATTGATTACAAACTAGTACTACTTACATACAAGGCTCTAAATGGTTTAGCTCCCACGTATCTAACCAGTCTTCTGACATGCTACAATCCACCACGCTCTTCAAGATCACAAAACTCTGGACTTCTGGTAGTTCCCAGAATATTAAAATCTACAAAAGAAGGTAGAGCATTTTCGTATTCAGCTCCCAAATTTTGGAGTAGTCTTCCTGACAGTGTTTGGGGCTCAGACACATTCTCCCAATTTAAAAGTAGATTAAAGACATATCTCTTTAGCCTGGCATACACATAACACACCCAATAACCTTGTACTCCAGTACATCTGATCAAATGCACATTATCATCTAGTCCTGCTAATATTACGAATGCTAATTCCTTTCCACATGTTCCTTTTTTTACCCATCCCGAGGCATCTGGAGATTGTGCCAGCTCCAGTAGACAGAGGCCAACCCTGCGAGGATCCTGAACCTCAGCTGGATTCTGCTTCGTGAGGATTTGGGTATATCAAAGCAATGCTGCCAGCCCTATGTGGACTTTGAGGACGACAACAACCTCCTAATTAATACACACTAACATTCTACATCACACTGTAGACTGTACATAACTGCAGAAAGGACATTGTTCATATCACACTCTTCTGTCTTTAGAATAATTTATAATCACACTCTCCGGTGTCACCCAAATGAAGATAGGTTCCCTTTAGAGTCTGGTTCCTCCCAAGGTTTCTTCCTCATACCATCTAAGGGAGTTTTTCCTTGCCACATGTCTCCACAGGCTTACTCACTAGGGATGATTTTGTCTAACATCTAGGACTTTTTACACTATGTTTTTTGTTTCTTATGTTCTGTAAATCTGCTTTGAGACAATGTTCATTGTTAAAAGTGCTATACAAAAAAAAAATTAATTGAATTGAACTGAATAGAATATGAACGCAGCCAGTCCATGATTTGTACCACTCAAAGGACACATTCATGAAGATTATGAAGAAGGGAAGCATCTTCCCTTCTAACTGGTCACCAGATTTCCATGTAAGCCAGTCCTTTGCATGCAATGTTTTGACTTTGGCTCCCAGACAGTGTGGTGTAAATATATAATGGCCTTGTTTCTTGTCAAATAAGGATGTGGAGACACACTGGTGGATCAGAGAAATATAATATCTGCATTGTATTATTTATTTATTTATTTGATCTGTTTTGAAGTAGTATTATAACAAGCGATAAATTATAGAGCCATTATTTGAAATAATTATTCATCCCTTACTTGTGAATCAAGCACGTGACTTAAATACTCAAACCTAAACAAAGCACAAGTGACACCTATTAGACATAATGACAGAGACTGGAAACCAACAAAAAGGCAGTGGGGGTCTCTAGTGGCCAGAAAACAGTCCACAACCCTGACAGGAAACCAGTAGATACACTATATTGCCAAAAGTATTCGCTCACCTACCTTGACTCGCATAGTGCTTAGAACTTAAGTGACATCCCATTCCTAATCCATAGGGTTCAATATGACGTCGGTCCACCCTTTGCAGCTATAACAGCTTCAGCTCTTCTGGGAAGGCTGTCCACAAGGTTTAGGAGTGTGTTCATGGGAATTTTTGACCATTCTTCCAGAAGCGCATTTGTGAGGTCACACACTGATGTTGGACAAGAAGGCCTGGCTCTCAGTCTCTGCTCTAATTCATCCCAAAGGTGTTCTATCGGGTTGAGGTCAGGACTCTGTGCAGGCCAGTCAAGTTCATCCACACCAGACTCTGTCATCCATGTCTTTATGGACCTTGCTTTGTGCACTGGTGCACAGTCATGTTGGAAGAGGAAGGGGCCAGCTCCAAACTGTTCCCACAAAGTTGGGAGCATGGAATTGTCCAAAATGTCTTGGTATGCTGAAGCATTCAGAGTTCCTTTCACTGGAACTAAGGGGCCAAGCCCAGCTCCTGAAAAACAACCCCACACCATAATCCCCCCTCCACCAAACTTTACACTTGGCATAATGCAGTCAGACAAGTACCGTTCTCCTGGCAACCGCCAAACCCAGACTCGTCCATCAGATTGCCAGATGGAGAAGCGCGATTCGTCACTCCAGAGAACGTGTCTCCACTGCTCTAGAGTCATGTGACAACACTGAAGTAATGCCACTCTGCTACAGTGTAAAGTAGTGAGTGTACAGCCTGTATAACAGTGTAAATTTGCTGTCCCCTCAAAATAACTCAACACACAGCCATTAATGTCTAAACTGCTGGCAACAAAAGTGAGTACACCCCTAAGTGGTGTAAGAAAAATAAAATGATGAGGGCATTGAAGATCTTAACGTAGAATTTTATTGCAGCGTCGCAGTGACAAAATACATAAGGTACTTTGGGTTCATCGGAGTCAAAAAGAACGCAGGACAAATCCTGCTATAACCTTTTATACAGTGTTTCCCGTGTGTAATTTAAATGAGTTTCACTTTAAATGTAAATTAGTGTAAGAACTGAGTATTCCCCAAATGGCTGGATGATACTGTCGTCTAGCCGGATGTCCTTATATGGTCATCAAGGTCACGTATACCTTGGCTAGGTATTGTTCTAAGTGTCCCAAATGTCCCAAATGGTCGGGTGATACTAAATGGTAATCACAGTCACGTATACCCTTTGTTCAGGGACTGTTCTTGATATCTTGCTGCCGCTCCCAGACTAATAATTGATTGGATTAAGTGTTCTAAATGTTTGGTAACGCTGCTTTAAGATAATGTAAAGATACCAAACAGATAAACTGATTTGAATCAAAGATATTTCTATATGATATGTAAGCCTTTTTGGGAATGAGCTCTTTCAGATGTGTACTGTGGAGTGGAATCTGGGTTGAGGCAGTCTGTAGTTTCTTACAGTCCCCCCTTTGATGCTTTTGGCCCTGAAGCATCACAACACTTCCTTTACACAGATTACACCTCCCATTTCGGGCAGGTGCCCAGTGGCGGTGAAGCCCTGCAGTGGGTTATCCTCCTTCGGCCCTCAGAGAATCTTACCCGTCATCGAAACTTCACCTCATGCACACTGGTTATGGCTCCATTCCACTAGGCAAACTTATCATAATGTTTCTTTTTAAGAACCAAACATTTAGAACACTTAATCCAATCAATTATTAGTCTGGGAGCGGCAGCAAGACATCAAGAACCGTCCCTGAACAAAGGGTATACGTGACCGTGATTACCATTTAGTATCGCCCGACCATTTGGGACATTTGGGACACTTAGAACAATACCTAGCCAAGGTATACGTGACCGTGATTTAATATAACATTTACATCTTAGAATAAAAAAAAACACAAAAAGAACAGGAGCAAGGCTCCATAGTCCTTATGGATGGCCATACAGCAGATATTATGTTTAAAAAACAAATGATTATAAAATAATAATAATAATAATAATAATACAGTGGAACCTCGACATAAAAATCCCGTCTTCAAATTTTCTCCTTAAGAATTGAAATTTTGAAAGAAATTAGCATCGGCATATGAAGCATTTTCAACATACGAACGAACCGAACGCCGGCTAAGTTGTAGATTTTTGGGAGGCTGGAACGGATTATCTACATTTACATTATTTCTGAATTAAATTTGTATGCCGAGGTTCCACTGTTGTAGTAATAATAATAAAAATGAATGAAAAAACATTAACTTAAACAAAACTGGCAAGTCCCTTAAAGGTTAAAGGTTGTCCCACTTTAGACCTGGGTGTCTGACCCATGGTGGGATTGACCACTCGTCACAGAATGGACTGTGCAAAAGAATCTGTTTCTTTTTAAACAATTTGGTGCCTTTCGTGGTTGAAAGGAGGTTCATCAAAACTACCTACCTTCCTTCTTACCCACCTAACTGCATACTGACCACCACATTCTGCCACACCCACCTGCACCACCAGGCCTCATACACCCACCTGCCCCAGTCAGCCCAGCCCACGCAGCTACCCCAATAGGCTTCCCCTCCCGCCCACCCCGTCAGCCTGTAACACGCAGCCCTGCCCTACCCCACCCGCTCCGAAACACAGCCCACTCCATCGCCCGCCTCCTGGCCACTGTACGACACCACCGCCCACCCTCTCCAGACCGATCAAGCGTGCCTGCCCTCCGGTGGGCCCCGCCTGTCACGCACACTACGTTCCCTGCCCCTCCACCTACCTAAACATGACCACCCCCTCCCGGCCTACCCAGTCCCGCCCAGTCTACTGCACCCTCTCACCCCGCTGAATCCACCGACCTGAACACACACCTAACTAGGAACTAGAGCTGCACGATTACTCCTTAACAAACGGCCATCACGATTCCACACCATCTTAATCCTACTTTACTACAGTTCAGCTAAATCTATTTTCATGGAAATGAGAGAAGTGTAACGAGGAGAGAGGAGCGTTCCCAAGTATCGTCTATTTTTTCGGTTTTAAACTAGATTACGCTGCATTACAAGCAATGTTTAGTCACGGTTTCTACACTAAACGGTAACACCACCAACCTGTTTAATCACCTGAAACATTACAGACCACACTAACGTTAATAAAAGCGACGTTATTCAGCGCAGGGGAGCGTCAATAAATGACTAACTGAATGACACTAAACCGATGCTGTTACAAACACCTTCACACTGTCTTTCACATGTGAGTAAAAATTATGATTTAAAATCTATTTTGATTAAAATAATGTCTAATTTAATTTACTAAAAGGCTTAAAAATAAGATAAAATAATACAATAAACATAAAATGATTAAAACTAATAAGATAAAAATAAGATTATTATTTTATTATTCTTATTACAGATTATTAAGATGATTTTACTTTTTATAAGTAATAAATTCTATTTAAATAATTAAAATAAATTCATTAATATTAATTATTTGTGTTTTTTTAATAAATTCTATTCATTACTACAAAAGTGAAATAAGAAGCGCCTCTTCATATTACATTTTGAGGGCTTCTTCTATTTTATATGAATATCTTTATGACAAAATTGAGATTTTTATTTATTTCTCATGAAAAACCTGGTAGTCATTTGTTTATATTTGTTTAAATTTAATTAAAGCCAAGAGCATTTTTTCTGTTTTGTTTACGTTTGGTAATTTAAGGTGCAGGGTTTCTAAACCACTAAAAGTTCAAAGAAATAGAAAAGCGTGATTTATATTCTAAAAAAACGTTTTATTTATTCATAAAAATATTTTTAAAATTACGATGTATTTCTCATTTGGTCCAGAATCGTGCAGCTCTACATCACACCTAAACACCTGAAACTCAACCTACTGACCTGAACAACTGTCCACCAACCTGCTCACTGACAGACCACCTACACACACCTACTGACCTGAACAACTGTCCACCAACCTGCTCACTGACAGACCACCTACACACACCTACTGACCTGAACAACTGTCCACCAACCTGCTCACTGACAGACCACCTACACACACATACTGACCTGCACAACTGTCCACCTACCTGCTCACTGACAGACCACCTACACACACCTACTGACCTGAACAACTGTCCACCTACCTGCTCACTGACAGACCACCTACACACACCTACTGACCTGAACAACTGTCCACCTACCTGCTCACTGACAGACCACCTACACACACCTACTGACCTACACAACTGTCCACCTACCTACTCACTGACAGACCACCTACACACACCTACTGACCTACACAACTGTCCACCTACCTACTCACTGACAGACCACCTACACACACCTACTAACCTGAACAACTGTCCACCTACCTGCTCACTAACAGACCACTTACACACACATACTGACCTGCACAACTGTCCACCTACCTGCTCACTAACAGACCACTTACACACACATACTAACCTACACACCTGCTCATCTACACACAAATACCCCACCTACACAAATATCTACCTATCTACACCCCACCTACACAAATATCTACCAATCTACACCCCACCTAATCATGCCTACGCAGTTGTGTATGCACGCACCCACCTACACACCCCACCTACACAAATATCTACCTATCTACACCCCAACTACACAAATATCTACCTATCTACACCCCAACTACACAAATATCTACCAATCTACACCCCACCTACACAAATATCTACCTATCTACACCCCACCTAATCATGCCTACACAGTTGTGTATGCACGCACCCACCTACACACCCCACCTACAGAAATATCTACCTATCTACACACCACATATACATGAATATCTACCTATCTACACACCACATATACATGAATATCTATCTACCTACACCCCACCTACACAAATCTCTACCCATCTACACCCCACCTACACAAATCTCTACCCATCTACACCCCACCTACACAAATCTCTACCCATCTACACCCCACCTACACAAATCTCTACCCATCTACACCCCACCTACACAAATCTCTACCCATCTACACCCCACCTACACAAATCTCTACCCATCTACACCCCACCTACACAAATCTCTACCCATCTACACCCCACCTACACAAATCTCTACCCATCTACACCCCACCTACACAAATCTCTACCCATCTACACCCCACCTACACAAATCTCTACCCATCTACACCCCACCTACACAAATCTCTACCCATCTACACCCCACCTACACAAATCTCTACCCATCTACACCCCACCTACACAAATCTCTACCCATCTACACCCCACCTACACAAATCTCTACCCATCTACACCCAACCTACACAAATCTCTACCTATCTACACCCCACCTGTACAAATATCTCCCTAGCAGGGATAACTAGCATGCACAGGTCTGGTGAGCGGTGAGCAGAGGCCGCCGGGCTAGGTAGGCAGGCGGGGCGGGCCGGACGGGCCAGGCAGGGCCAGGGCAGACTACGTGGACAGGCAGAGCAGGGCAGGTCGGGGGGGGTTAGCCATATGGGGCAAGCTGTGTGAGCTGGGCTGAGTGGGGCAGGCTGGGTGATGCAGGCCGGGTGATGCAGGTAAGGTGAGGCAGAATAAGTGATGTGAAGTACGCTAGCTGAGGCGTGATAGGATAGGAACGGTAGGAATAAACTTACATATTAGAATTGTTTTGATTATTCTCAACAATTTTGATCTGAACTTCAGTTCTCAGTTCAAAGAACTCAATATCCAATGTCAGGTGATGTACACGTGATGTCAGGTGTAATAATAATAATGTAAATATTATAGACATCACTTTTCATAATACATAATGTTTAGTCTGTGTACTTGCCAGTGATGTTTTATAGTAAAAAAAAAAAAAACCTTAACATTTATGACTGCATTAATAACTATAGCACTGATAACAAAATCTTATCAAATAAAATCTAAATGTAAAGGTGATGAGGAGAGTTTACAAACTATACTGAAACTCTAATATCACAAAATCTCCTCAGATAAAATCTAAATGAACAGTCTGTACAGGTGATGAGGAGAGTAATGGGCTTTGGTTTTGCCTGAGTGATGAACTTCATCCATCTACATCTGGAGAGCAGACCATCACGCTCACCAGGACAGAACCACAGGCCAATGGTGATTCAACATCTGGAGGACAGACCATCAGGTTCCCCAGGACAGAACCACAGGCCACTGGACATTGATGAATCATCATCTGGAGGGCTGACCATCAGGTTCCCCAGAACAGAACCACTGGCCACTGGTGAATCATCATTCATTCGTTTATCTGCCTTACGGACTCCAGTGTAGACCGACACACACACATACAGTAATTCAGTTAGTAATCCATCCTGTCTCAATGTTGCTCTGAATATGAACATCTGGAGTAAATATAAGAGTCTGAATAGAAAATGATACGAATCCTTCACTAGCTACTCGGCAGTGTAGATACCTTGCTAAGTGATTTAGAAATGTTAACAATAGTCTGTGAGGATTGTAACGGTACTGTGAACTGAAGGGTCGAACTCCAGATGTTGCTCAGATTTAAAGCTGGACTCTTTCTGTTCATCAGAAGGGCTACAATGTTCTGTATTGTCTGGCAGCAGCTGGCGAAGTTTCATCAACCACTTGGGTTCTTCTGCTTTCTGCCTTCGCAGCACCTTCTCAGAGAGCTAACAAGACACAAGACTTCCCCTGGAGTCAAAGTGAGCGAGAAGAAGAGGAAGATATGTTGTGATCATGGCTGGAAGGAGCTAAAAGGACAGTGAGGTTGTGGAGCTCAGGATGTTCAGTGTGTTTTAGCTTCACTGCATGAATAACGTTCATCTTCTTCTTCTACAGTATGAGGCACAAAAAACTCAACGTGTTTTCTCATCACCTTCGTTGCAATAATCTTCACTGAACTTCTACAAATCTGCACAACAGCAGAACTTTATAGAACAGGACTCTCCAACCTGTTTTCCGTTAAGACCTACTTTGACTAAATGGATAATGTTTTCATTTAGATCATTAAATTAGAGTTTTAAACACTTGTCAGTTTGAAGACACAAAAAAAATCTCTCTTAACTCAGTCTGAAAGTGTGAACCGTCTCCAAAGTAGAAACATGTCCTAACACGCCCTCAGTCACATGTCCTAACACGCCCTCAGTCACATGTCCTAACACGCCCTCAGTCACATGTCCTAACACGCCCTCAGTCACATGACGTCAGTCACACGCCCTCAGTCACATGCCCTAACACGCCCTCAGTCACATGTCCTAACACGCCCTCAGTCACATGTCCTAACACGCCCTCAGTCACATGTCCTAACACGCCCTCAGTCACATGACGTCAGTCACACGCAGTCAGTCACATGACCTCAGTCACAGCTGGTAAATAACACCTGAATAGCAGTGAATAAACCCTAACTAGACACTAATAATCAATTAAGTAATTATTAACTAATAATCGCTGCTATTAAAACTGATCAGAACTAAAGGTTGTGAAGTCTAAATGTACAAACTACAACAACATGACAGAAGTACACCCAATCAATACAGGAGCTTTCTGAACTAATAGATTTGATCAGATCATTAATCTCCAGCTTTTTTGGACAAACTCTTGCTAAAGGTCATGCATGTGCACACCGGACACGGCACGTGCTTTTGCAGCTCACGGTCTCGTGCTCGTGCCGCTGTCCGGTCAGTAACCCCTCTGTCAGAAATACACTGTCTTTCTCATGGCATATGCAGGACTAAAACCCTACATGGGGAGCAGAAGCACGGTCTTGGTGCCGGACGAGAATCAGGGATCGATCCACTAACATTAGTGTCTGTCACAGTATCTTTAGGAAGCAGAAATCTGTACATTTCTAGTGCACAAGGCGCAGTCTCTGCTACTAGCTCGTGTGTAGCTAGCCTGAACTAGCTAATGTTAGCTAAATTAGTATTAGGGAGAAACTACGTGTTAAAAGGACGATAATAAAAAAGGAGAACTAGAACAAAAACCTTAACGTGTTTTCTCATCACCTTTGTTGCCATCATCTTCACTGAACTGCTACAAATCTACACAACAACAGCAGAACTTTATAGAACAGGACTCTCCAACCTGTTTTCCTTTAAGAGCTACTTTGACTAAATGGATAATGTTTTCATTTAGATCATTAAATTAGAGTTTTAAACACTTGTCAGTTTGAAGACACAAAAAATCTCTCTTACCTCAGTCTGAAAGTGTGAACCGTCTCCAAAGTAGAAATGATCAACCCTTCAGCAGTCCCACGTCACTGTTCTGATTCTGTAACGTCAGAACATTTCCATGGTAACCAGGGGCGTGGCTAGGGCTAATCCTTATCAATAGCTCTCGAGACCGGAAAGACTTTAATCCAGCCCTGAATGTTTTATATAGCGTCAAATCCGCACCATAAATATCGTACTCGTAAAAATAAATAAAACACGTGAATCACAAGGATGCTAGTTTGTTCTTTCCAGCATGCTAGTGTTTGTTATTCCAAAAATCACGCGTAGAATTTTATGCAGATTAGGGGGCGGGATAAAAGTCCCCATTGGTCCACTGCTCAACCTACTGCCCTATCACAGCCTATCAGTAAAGTGACGTCGCTGACCTACTCTGCCGGTTAGTGTTTGAACCTGTCTTAATCAAGTGAGAAGATTTAATTAATCCGTTTCTTAAATGTGTGTCTATTGTAGTATCGTGTCAAACTTCCTGTTATTATGCTAAAGAGTATTTTGATGAACTGGACAAGTGTATCATTGTACAATCATTAGCATCATAGCATAACATTATTGTTGCTCAAACAGTAGAGTAGTGCGCTAACAGCACTAAGCTCATGTGTTCAGTTTCATCATGATGAAATGTAGAGCTTTAAAGTAATGTCATTCACTTTGTGTTTACTCTGATCTCTGTATTAACCCAGACTCTTAATCAGAGTCCTGTATCACCATGTCCACAGGTTCAGGTCAGCCAGATACAGGGTCAAATACAGGCTCAGGTCAGTCGGATACAGGGTCAGATACAGGTTCGGGTCAGTCAGATACAGGGTCAGATACAGGCTCAGGTCAGTCAGATACAGGGTCAGATACAGGCTCAGGTCAGTCAGATACAGGGTCAGATACAGGTTCAGGTCAGTCAGATACAGGGTCAGATACAGGCTGAGGTCAGTCAGATACAGGGTCAGATACAGGCTCAGGTCAGTCAGATACAGGGTCAGATATAGGCTCAGGTCAATCAGATACAGGGTCAGATACAGGCTCAGGTCAATCAGATACAGGCTCAGATACAGGCTCAGGTCAGTCAGATACAGGCTCAGATCAGTCAGATATAGGGTCAGGTCAATCAGATACAGGCTCAGGTCAGTCAGATACAGGGTCAGATACAGGCTCAGGTCAGTCAGATACAGGGTCAGATACAGGCTCAGGTCAGTCAGATACAGCGTCAGATACAGGCTCAGGTCAGTCAGATACAGCGTCAGATACACGCTCAGGTCAGTCAGATACAGCATCAGATACAGGCTGAGGTCAGTCAGATACAGGGTCAGGTCAGTCAGATACAGGGTCAGGGGCTGCAGGATCAGAGACGGACACATGCACTAATCAGGACATGGCCATTACAGAAACCAGGAAAGATAAAAGCTTTAGTCTGAATGTTCAGGGCTGCCATTACAGCAGTGTTCTTGCTTATACAAGATCTACATGTTTGATATATAAAATACAGTTGTTGGCTTGTTTTTTTTGCATAATGTTTTTAAAGTATTTGACTCTGCACTTCTGTTTCTGCCCATTGCAGTAGTTTTATCATTTATAATAAGTTTTTTTTTAAGTTTTTGTAATTCTGTGTCAAGGGCTGTTACTGCTAGTTCTGTCCTATGTTGAAAAAAAGAAAGAAATAAAATAAAGTTTTATTAAAGCGGTGAGTGTGATCATGTATAACAGTGCAGTGTGTGTTACAGTGTGATCATGTATAACAGTGCAGTGTGTGTTACAGTGTGATCATGTATAACAGTGCAGTGTGTGTTACAGTGTGATCATGTATAACAGTGCAGTGTGTGTTAGTGTGATCATGTATAACAGTGCAGTGTGTGTCACAGTGTGATCATGTATAACAGTGCAGTGTGTGTTAGTGTGATTTTCCATGATATTCTTTGTTTTGTCCTAGAAGTTCTTTCTGTTCTGTTTGGACAACATGTGCTGAACACAGACACTCAGTGACAGTCTTCTGTATCTTAGATAGGCCTTGTCGTAGTAAACTCGCAAAATTGCCAGTGAACACGTCAACCACCACGTCTGATTCTGCTGACGTCTTTTGTTTACCTATAGATAATAATGAAGATTATACCTTTCTTCTGTATAAATACTCCCTGTTCATCTCATTAAATTTCGAAGAGTTCTGCTATTTAATCACTGTTTCTGCATAGTTCTTTAGCATCTCTTCCCTGAATTTAGCGCGACTCAGGAATTTTCTCAGAGTGAACACAAAAATTCTAAAACTAGGTTTCCATGTTCTCCTTGTATTTTGTTAATCATGTTCTATTTGTCCCGTGTCTTGTGTTGGTTTCGTTTGATTCATGTTAATAAAGCAACGCTTTAATTGTTCAGCATGTGGGTCTGTAACACTGTGTGCAGGAGTTCGCGACTATCACAGAGATCTGGGTTTGGTCCCCGCTTCCAGCGAAGTCTCCCGATTATTACACACAAACTTAGTTAAATGAATGTGATTTCTATTTCTATGCTCTGTTGCAATCATATGCACAGGCTGCAAACACACTGTGCATTGTACACTGTCTGTGCATATGACATGACATTCACCCTGTGAATCACATTTATACCTGTGCACTGTTATACATGATCACACTAACACACACTGCACTGTTATACATGATCACACTGTAACACACACTGCACTGTTATACATGATCACACTGTAACACACACTGCACTGTTATACATGATCACACTGTAACACACACTGCACTGTTATACATGATCACACTGTAACACACACTGCACTGTTATACATGATCACACTGTAACACACTGCACTGTTATACATGATCACACTGTAATATACTGTGCCATGTCTACTGTGTATACTCTATAATAATGTATCATATGTCATTACCATACTGTTTATCCAAGTATATGTTTAGATTGCAATTTAGACTGTACAGGCTGATTACAGACTATATATAGAAGTATTTAAATTTGTACATTACATATTCTACTGCAATGTCTGGAGCTGTACTCAAGAATTTCACTCACTTCTACATGTGTGGATGGTGATGTGACAATAAAGTGATTTGATTTGATCTGATCCGAGTTAAAACTACAGACAGCTGTTTACAGACACCAAACTCCTGAAATATCACCTGTGTGCTGTTTATTTTGTGAGCATGTACTCCAATAATACAGCATAAATATTTTAGTTTGTAGTGTTTCAATTAGAACTCCATCACCATATCATACAAAAATAATAATAAACATAATTTATTTAGAGTAAGCGCTCTGTGTGCTGCCATTGTCCAGTATAAAGTCCACTATGATTAACTCATGTTAATAATAAGAATATGAACAATAAAATAATTACAACACAGGACAGCTGTTCTAACTGTTAGATAAGCTTTATTTCAACTCCACTGATCAAAATGTTTGCTTACAGTTGCCTTTTAGTCCTACTGCCAACACGATTTTTCCATTTTCAGACAGTTCACATTTATCTATGACAAGAAGCAAGATATGCCACAAATGATCTAAAAGCACACCATCAGACTGAGCTTTGTCCAGCAACTTCCATGTACATTAGTGTCTTAAAAATCAATTTTAGCCACAGCAGTATGTCAGAGCTTGAGATGCATTTCCTCAAAACACCTGGAATCAGTTATAAATGTTGCCTGCACAGACAAAACAAGGACATTTTAAGACACATTGAGGCCCATTTCTGTCAAAAATGAACACACTTAAATTAATACACTAGCCTTCAAAATAAGGAATGTACAAAACAGAAAAGAAATATATAAAAAGGTGGACACTTTATAGCCTTGCTAAAGCCATAATATATATAGTGGGGTCCAAATGCCATTTTTTTTATTTAATACATTAATTTGTTTTACAGATTATATTATTTGACAACAACCTGAAGTCAAATCTTTGAAATTTATGCTTTCTGAGTTTCTAGCATTTAGCATGTTGCCTTTTTTGCTTTAAATGAGTGTGTGCATGTGAGCTGCATGGACACCACAAGTTTATGCAAAACCCTACAAGTCATTTTAGATCAAATGCATCAGTGTGTCACTTGAACACATGCTTCAGTAAAAAAAGATCAGACATGAGGAAAATCTGACCTTTAAATAGACACCTAGAAAGAGTACAGAATCTTAAATTAACTACTGTTTACTTTCTATATTTTAAATAGGAAAAAATGCAGTTGAAGAAAAATCTCAGATTATTAATGTGGTCACAGAATTTGTTGTTTTACCCGAGTTGGTTTCTTCAAGTCTATTGTTTGTTGGCCTGGCTCTCAGTCTCCGCTTCTAATTCATCCCAAAGGTGTTCTATTCGGGTTGAGGTCAGGACTCTGTGCAGGCCAGTCAAGTTCATCCACACCAGACTCTGTCATCCATGTCTTTATGGGACCTTGCTTTGTGCACTGGTGCACAATCATGTTGGAAGAGGAAGGGGCCAGCTCCAAACTGTTCCCACAAAGTTGGGAGGCATGGAATTGTCCAAAATGTCTTGGTATGCTGAAGCATTCAGAGTTCCTTTCACTGGAACTAAGGGGCCAAGCCCAGCTCCTGAAAAACAACCCCACACCATAATCCCCCCTCCACCAAACTTTACACTTGGCACAATGCAGACAGACAAGTACCGTTCTCCTGGCAACCGCCAAACCCAGACTCGTGCATCAGATTGCCAGATGGAGAAGCGCGATTCGTCACTCCAGAGAATGCGTCTCCACTGCTCTAGAGTCCAGTGGCGGCGTGCTTTACACCACTGCATCCGACGCTTTGCATTGCACTTGGTGATGTATGGCTTGGATGCAGCTGCTCGGTCCATGGAAACCCATTCCATGAAGCTCTCTGCGCACTGTTCTTGAGCTAATCTGAAGGCCACATGAAGTTTGGAGGTCTGTAGCGATTGACTCTGCAGAAAGTTGGCAACCTCTTCACACTATGCGCCTCAGCATCCGCCTGACCCCGCTCCGTCAGTTTACGTGGCCTACCACTTCGTGGCTGAGTTGCTGTCGTTCCCAAACACTTCCACGTTTTTATAATACAGCTGACAGTTGACTGTGGAATATTTAGGAGCGAGGAAATTTCACGACTGGGATTTGTTGCACAGGTGGCATCCTATCACAGTTCCACGCTGGAATTCACTGAGCTCCTGAGAGCGACCCATTCTTTCACAAATGTTTGTAAAAACAGTCTGCATGCCTAGGTGCTTGATTTTATACACCTGTGGCCATGGAAGTGACTGGAACACCTGATTCTGATTATTTGGATGGGTGGCGGAATACTTTTGGCAATATAGTGTATATGTTACAATCATATATGTTATTAGTACCTGGTTTTTCTACTGTTTTTCAAAGCTGTACATCATTTCATTTTATTTCATATCATTTTACATTCCATTGTATGCGTTCTTTTTGGCTTCAAAGAAATATGGCTTTAAACACTTTTCCTTTAAATAAGTGAATTCAAATGAATGAACCACAACTTCTTGGAAGCCGTCACGAGATATTGGGCTACTTTTCTTGCCGAAAGCCCGGTGAGTGTATAGCATGTTCACTTTTTAGCTCGTAGCTGTGGCTAATATGCTAACAAGAAATGACACCACACTTGATATTGTTGTCTAGATACTTGTCATGAAAACCAGTCGGGAGTTTGTGAGAATGATGTCTAATGTCACGCGCTTTGGTGCCTTTTTGTAATATTGCTAATGAATAAATGGCATATTTTATGCGCCAATCGTGTTAGCTCTAAGAGCTAATGCTAATCACTAGCTTGGGTCCTGCTGACTGAAACTTTCTGTTGGTGTTGACTTGTTAGTTCAATTATTATCTTGATGTGTGGTTTGCGGGCATTCCAGTTTCGGGGTGCAGCTAAATATATATATTTTTCTTTTTTTACTTTTGGGTACTGATGGACAGACAAGCAGAGAGTCGAGCTGCTTCTTCTTCTTCTTGTTTAATGGCGAATAACTCCTTAGGATCATTATCGCCACCTACTGTACTGGATGTGAAGTAAGTTGACATAGGTGATGAGTCTGAAATTTGAGAAGGGGATATTTTGGTGGATGTTCCGTTTTCCTTCCAATCTATGGCGCACTCAGTTCACATGCTCATGCTAGCGCTGCGGGTGTAGCCTCCTCTAACACTCACAATTAGCTCTTCATGCCCCAGATTAGGTAGAATACTCCCATCCACACATATTATCATCTAGATCCTAAACCTGAGTCATAAATATATACTGTATTTAATCAGTGCTCTGTATACCTGTTCACTGTTGTCTTTCCCCCACTTCACTCTCATGGTGGAAGTGAGACTCAGATGGTGTCTTCATGCTTCTGATTCACTGAAGACTCCTGGTTTATGTCATCTGTAGTGGACAGGGCAGGGGTCCTTGATCTCCCACGATTGAGAACCCTGTGCTAAAAATCAGGATGTGAACAAAACATTTCCTCTAAGGTACATAGTCCCAAGGTCAGCTTGCAAACCTAAAAGCCATACAGATGTCAGTGAAGGTAGTCACAGTAAGCTCCCTGTTTTACAGTTGTTCATGTTAAACAGCATTTTCTCAGGTTCTCCCAATGCATGTCGCACTACTCTGTGGTTGTTGTTGTTTTGTTAAATCTGGTATTTACTTTATTTCATGTTGTGTAAATTCAGGACCAAGTGCATTTTGGAAGAACTGACTGTTCATGAGTGTGTGCATATAATAAAAAATCTCCTTCCTTTTATTCTTGTGCTGGGTGAAGTTGCATTTCAAAATGCATAATTACACAATTCATATTTTACCTGTAATGCATAGGAAATGCCTAGTTCCTGACCAGAAAATGGGAGTAAATGTAACTTTCAAATGTGACTAGTACATTTAGAAAAACAAAGTAGGGTCCACTCAAAGTTAAGTAATATGGAAGCTTTAAAAAAAAATTAGGATTAAGTTTCAATAAAAATACACTTTTAAAACTCTCAAAGTTAAGTAGAGCAAACCCAAAACAATGACTAAGGAAATGCAGAAATTTAGAGCAAGAAGTATTTCTTACATATAGAAAATTAAGTAATAAATACAAAGACTAGTCTTACTTGAACTACATAATTATTTTTATTAGGTAGATCAGGCTGAATATTTTTATCAGAGCAGACTGGTTAAAAAAGAATTTAAAAAATAATAGTAATAATAATATAGCCACCTTTAGAAAATGTGGATTCAAACACATTTCTTATTCTTCTTCAAGCAGAAGCGTTCCTTCCGCCCATGGCTACAGGGGTGGCGGTTGACCACGGGGCCTTAAGCCGAGACCATTCAAGGTCAGTGACCTGCCGCGAGCCGTGAGCCAAGGCCGAGCTCCCTCCTTCCTTGGGAACGGTTAGATGTCTCCTGTAGAGCTGGTGAAGTGGAAGGCATGTTAGTCGCACGGCAGACCATTTGTAGTGCCCGTGCCAGGCTTCCTCCTTGTCTGGCCGAATGACTCGGTCATCTTCTTACCACTCACGTGTAACCCCACCGGCGCCCTCGGGTAGCGTGGGATTTGAGTGGTGTAAGGCTCCCATGCCTTCTGTCTATGCCCTTAAGGAAAAAGCTCTACCGTTTTCAAAAGAAGTTTGCCTCGCCGGTCTGGACGTGGTGTGCAGTCGTGCCGACAAAAACCTGCTCACTCACACGTACAGGAGAGGCCTGGCAGCGAAGGTGCCGAAATAGCTCAGTTGGGGAGCGCGTTAGACTGAAGATCCAAAGGGCCCTGGTTCGATCCTGGGGTTTTGGCAGCTGGAGCGCAGTTCCGCAACTTATGCCTCAGATTTGAAAACAAAACGTGGAAATAGTGCAGGATAAAGGTCTGAAAGGTAAAAGGTCTAAAAGCCCCCTGGTCCGAGACGAGAGCCGAAAAACTTCGGATGCTACAGAACTCTTAGGTTCTTGTTGAACGCTTAGCCTGCACCCTTCAGTTTACGTGACCGCATGCCTCAATGCCTGCCTACAAATCATTGAAAGGTATCCTCCTAGCCCGCACGCCATTAGAAAACCCCTGCTTTTGACAAGGCTCCTTGGAAGCGCTGCCACCTGATGAGGTGGCCGAGCGGCTTAAGGCGATGGACTGCTAATCCATTGTGCTCTGCACGCCGTGGGGTTCGAAGTCCCACCCTCGTCGTCGCGTGTGTTTCCCCTTTACCGCTATGCGCCACACAGCAGCAACTGAATGCTCCCCCAGACAGTCGTGCAGCATGAAAACAACAGTGATCCGACTACTTTGAAAATCGTGCAGTGTGAACTTCGGCATAAGTGTTTCACAACCTTGGGCTGCATTCCCATGCTGGTTGGACACACATGCTGTAACATATATGCACACACATATGAGCAAGCCGCCTCAACAGGAGGTGGAGGATATGGACCGTCAATCCACGTTTCAAAATTAAGCTCTACCCCACCCCACAACTTCAGGCCCAGTATAGAACACACACACACGTATACATAAAATGTTTTTTCCCCATGTTATGAGACTAATTTAATGTAATGCTTTCTTTCCGCTTCCAGGAATCAAAAACGAAAACAAACTGGAAAAATAAAGAAAACTGAAGAGCTGACTAAGAAGCAACATGAAAAGAAAAAAAGACAGTGGTCAGTTATTTTTTGAGTACCATGGTAAAATGCTTCATGTTTTTTAGGTAAACGTTGAAATGTTGTCCTGTTTATTCCTGTTTTAATGTTTTTCTTACACAAGGTATAAGAAAAAGTATACAAGGCTCAGTATAAATCTCAGACTAGTATACTTATTATCATTACCCAAATAATTAACCTCATTACTGAAACCTATATATCATTACTGAAACTCATGATTATTAGATGTTAATTTAATTAATAGAGATATAGTACTTTGATTTTAAATGCATGTGCAGAATCTTAAAATGATGTTCTCTCAGGTTTGTCACGTCATTCTGAAAAAATGTCAGGTTTCTTCCTTCCTGCCTGCCTGTCAGCCTACCTGTCTGTCTGTCTGTCTGCCTACCTATCTGTCTGTTTCTCTGTTTGTCTGCCTGCCTACCTCTCTGCCTACCTGCCTGCCTATCTGACTGCCCGTCTATCTGCCTGTCTACCTGCTGTACAACCTGCTGGATGTTTCTCAGTCTGCTCAGGCTCCTGTAGCTGTGGTGGGACTCACCTGCAGACTAGTATGTACACACACACACACACACACACACACACTTAATATACCTGTCACCAAAAAACGCCGCGCATGTTTATAAAATCTCTGTATTTTTTTCCTGTTTGTTTATTCCAGGACGTTCTTGAGCTCTTGGAAAAGTGTGTGAAGTCTCGTTTTTTCCCACAGACAGATTCACCTGTTGAGTTCTCTGACTTTCCGTCAGTATCGAGACGCCTTTCGGGGTCCGGAGCTCACGCTGCAGGATGACTTCCCCGACAGCAAGTTCTCTCAGGAGTGGAACCTCTGCGTCTCGGTACGACACACCGCATCACGAACCTGAACTGAAGTGTTACACTGCTCACATGTGAACATACACACTGCTGGAGGAAGCTCCACGTGTTTTCCTCGATTGTACATAGCACGTGTTCTCTCTCCTCGTCTTCCTCACCACTGATGATGATGATGATGATGAGGGGAGTAATTATAATGATCCAATTCTAACCATGACAACCATGATTTGACCAAGCGATGACCAATTAGAGTAAAATAAAAATATCTAAAGGCTTAATATATATATACAGGTGCAAAGTTGATTTATTTCAGTAATTCAATTCAACAAGTGAAACTGCTGTATTATATAGAGCCATTACACACAGACTGATATATCTCAAGTGTTTATTTCTTTTAAATTGGACGATTATGGCTTACAGCTAATGAAAACCCAAACTTCAGTATCTCCAGAAAATTTAAATATTGTGAAAAAGTTCAATATTGGAGACTCATGGTGTGTCGCACTCTAATCAGCTAATTAACTTAAAAATACCTGCAAAGGTTTCCTGAGCCTTTAAATGTCTCTCCAGTCTGGTCCAGTAGGCTACACAGTCATGGGGAAGACTGCTGACTTGACAGACATCCAGAAGAGCGGTCATTGAGACCCTGCACATGGAGGGTAAGACACAAAAGGTCATTGCTGAAGAAGCTGGATGTTCACAGAGTGCTGTGTCCAAGCTACGTTAATGAAATTTGAATGGAAAGAAAGTGTGATAGAAAAGGTGCAGAAACAACAGGGATAACCGCAGCCTTGAGAGGATTGTGAAACGAAGCCCCTTCAAGAATCTGGGGGAGATTCACAAGGAGGTGGACTGCAGCTGGAGTCAGTCACATTCCTTGTGTCAAGCCGAGTCCTGAACCAGAGAGGCGATATCAGAGGTGTCTTACCTGGGCTAAGGACAAAAAGGACTGGACTGTTGCTCTGTGGGCCAAAGTCCTCTTTTCAGATGAAAATAAATTTTCCATTTCATTTGGGAAATCAAAGATCCCAGACTTTGAAGGAAGAGAGGAGAGGCAAAAAATCCAAAGTTGCTTGAGGTCCAGTGTAAAGTTTGGGGAGTGGTTTGGGGGAGCCGTATCATCTGCTGGTGTTGGTCCACTGTGTTTTATCAGGTCCACAGTCATCTACCAGGAGGTTTTAGAGCACTTCATGCTTCATTCTGCTGACCAGCTTTATGGAGATGCTGATTTCATTTTCCAGCAGGACTTGGCACCTGCCCACACTGCCAAAAGTACTAATATCTGGTTTAAGGACCATGGGTGTCCATGTGCTTGATTGGCCAGCAAACCCTGTGAAATCCCATAGAAATCCCCATAGAGAATCAGTGGGATACTGTGAAGAGGAAGATGCGAGACACCCAGACCCAACAACGCAGAAGAGCTGAAGGACGCTATCAGAGCAACCTGGGCTTCCATAACACCTCAGCAGTGCCACAGAGCTGACCGTCTCCATGCCACGCCGCATTGCTGCAGTAATTCATGCCAAAGGGAACTCCGACCAAGTATTGAGTGCTGTACATGTTCATACTTTTCAGTAGTCCAACATTTCTGTGTTGAAAATCATTTTTTTAATTAGCTTTTTATTGGTGTAATATTTCTAGTTTTCTGAATTTTGGGTTTTCATTAGATGCAAGCCATAATCATCAAAATTAAAAAAAATTAAACACTTAAAATATATAAAAAATATATCAGTCTGTGTGTAATGAATCTATATACTATAGAGTTTCACTTGTTGAATTGAATTACTGAAATAAATCAACTTTTCGATGATATTCTAATTTATTCAAATACACCTGTGTATATATGGTGGGGGGGGGACAAAATCTCTGCTTGCCCTCTAGTGGACAACTCTGAACATAACCATGACGACCCACGATTTGACCAAGCAGGAGTAAAATAAAAATATATAAAGGCTAAAAATATACATTATAGAAATATAACATCACGTTATAATAATAAAAATGCTTTTTATTACAAAAGTACAGCTTTTGTATAAATAAATAATCACTGCCCGATGCCTGTGGGTCATTATACACAGAATCGAACTGAGCAATTATTTTCTTTACCCGTGTCACGAAAACTGAAGGACGTCATAGTACGGGTTTTTAAACTGTGGTCAGCCCTGAATAGGGGACAATGTCATTTATTTGTTGCTGCTGTTTCTTCTTCTTCTGGTGTCCTTATCCATGAGAGACAGAGAGAGAGAAAGAGAGAGACTTTGACTTTTACAATCCTTTTATTTACACATAAGTCACATAATATGTGGTAAAATCAGGGTGATCAGTAATTCAATAAATACATTTTAAAATATTTCAATAAATTAAGTTAAGACACATCAGTGGATGGTGGATTTAGTTTTAGCTCTGGTGCAAAGCAGGGTTTCTCTTCTGCTACAGAGCACAGAGCATTAGCATGACACCACACTGTCTCAAACATCTTCACATCATTCATCTTTCTGTAGAAATTAAAATCAATTAAAATTCTTGATTTAACAAGTCTGAGGAAAATTCTCTTTGCATCAGTCTGTGTTTTGTTCAAACACAGGTATATCGCCATTTTTGCGCTGACCAAATATAAAACTGATCAACTGGCATTTGAAACTGTTCCTCCTGGACGTACTTAAAACATACTGAGAGAGAGACAGAGAAAAAGATCTTTATGTGGTGGGTATGAGAACCCTGATTTGGCTGATGTGATAATTTATAGCATCATTACAGATAATACAGTCTATCTGTGTAAACTGTGTGTGACGGATAAAAAGTGCAGCTTTGTTCCAGAGCTACAGTATCCTATAGTAATGTTGTAAATGCTTGATTCTGATTGGTCAGATTCATTCGTTAATAAAAAGGGTGTTGGCTGGTGATATGTTGAAGCTTTTCATGAGGAAATGTGTAATATATTTGGAAGGAGTCTCCAGTTTAGTGTTTTTCTAATAAGGTTTGTTTGTGTTATTTTCAGTAACAGGATACGTTTTAGATTTTGGTCTAAAACTTTAAGAGCAAAAATCAAGAGTTTGGTGATTTCATGATCCTTTATAACTGGAATAATGTGGATAATTTGCTTCGGTGATGTTCCACGATATTGGATGCAACTCAACAACAAAGATGTTCATTAATTAGTAAAAATTCTACACCAATTACCCATAACATTATGACCACCTGCCTAATATTGTTTTGGTCATCCTTTTGCTGCCAAAACAGCCCTGACCCGTCAAGGCATGGACTCTGCTAGATCCCTGAAGGTGTGCTGTGGTATCTGGCACCAAGATGTTAGCAGCAGATCCTTTAAAGGAGAAGTTCACTTCCAGAACAAAAATCTACTGATAATTTCCTCCACCCCCTGGTCATCCAAGATGTTCATGTCTTTCTTTTCTTCATTAAAGAAATGATGTTTTTTTAAGAAAAAGATTTCAGATTTTCTCCATATAGTGACCTTCAATGGTGTCCTGGGTTTGACCTTCCAAAATGCAGTGTTAAATGCAGCTTGAAAGAGTAGTGTTTACGTTAGGTTTAAATATCTAGTGCATTGAAAAATATAGCTCAGTGAATGTTTTTGGGGATTAATTGCAGCTTCAGCCTCTTTCCTGTCCAGGCCCTATACAGTGTTTCTATATTAATATTAAAAAAGCCATTTTGAATTGGGATTCATTATTATTGTGGGTTTGGAACTTAACTGTTTAATGTTAACTGCTTACATGATGTCATGAGGTCATGTGGACCACAACTGGCATCATGTAGAATTCTGGAATTCTGTTCTGGAACATCACCTGACGACGTACATAGCAAACTACATCCTCCAGACCACCTTTAGCTATCGAGCAGAGAAACTTAGTGCCCCCTTGTGTAGCAGCGATTTTACACCATTTAGCAGTATTT